>NC_048305.1:26043474-26254803 GCF_013100865.1 Trachemys scripta elegans | reverse complement strand
ATGCTCTAATAATTGTGTTAGTTTCTAAGGTGCCATAAGATAAGAGTGTTTTAAACCGTTTACTCTCATATAAATATTTACTGAAAGAAAGGCAGCAATGGCCGTATTACTCCTCATGAGGCCTTAAGAGCCAAGGTTCATTTCAGAATTTAAAGATACCTTGTTCCATTCTAATTTTGAGCATATAGAACCTTTATTCAGCAGAAATGTGGTGTATGGGTTGAACTGCCAAAGGTCTATGAACATTTTTTCAGCATCTATTTAACCAAATCATGGTTCAGAAGACATTTCCTCCTTGAAGGGCCAAATTCCACACCCTTACTCACATCAAGTATTGCCATACTCTGTGAAGCATCCCATGCAAGTCAATGGTATCATATGCTGAGTAAGCGATTACTCAGTGTGAAGGATAGCCAAAACTGTTCATCGTTCCTGCTCTGTTCTTCCAGTTCTCATTCGGTGAGACTGTTATTAGCTTCCTCCTAATCATGAGATAAGTGCTTAGGCAGGCTTGTCCTGTGGAGTGGTGGAATCTAAAGAGAATCCCTGGGATAATTTATTTATTCAATAAGGGGCAATTTTCCGATACTGATCACTAGGACAGCAATTGTCGATATGAAAAGTTTAAAAATAGACTCATCTGACGCAGCATGACAACAAAAACAAAGTAAATATTGTAATTTGACCAACATATTATTATCCTTGACACCAAATTATGGAGATTTTCAGATTATTTGTTTTGAAAATGTCAGATTTTGTTAACTATGAAAATAAAGAAATCTTCTATAGCTTCCTTAATTGCTTTTACAAAAATACTGATATGCATTTAAGCCAAAAAAGTCAAACATGATGAATGATTTTAGGTGCCTCAATATTTGGGTATTCAACTTGAGCGCTCACTTTTTAAAACCTTGGATAGACATACAGACACACACACACAGGCAAGATTTGGTTTTCCTGAGTCTGGATTGCTAAAGATCTACCACATTCTTCCTTATGATACATTAAGCTGTAAATCATTCTGATAATAAAGCAATTAGATTACACATATGCACAAAATAATCTCCATTCAAGACTTATAATAAGGCAGTGTTTATCAATCTCATTCTGTCCTTGGGGGGCATGGATCAGTGTTCATGTCGCACTCCCCATCAGTACCCAGCTGGGAAAGCTAATGATCAACAAGCAGACCAAATTCGGTGATGAATCCTGGTCACATGCCACTGGAGCCATATTATGCATATGCTAAGAAGATTCTGTCTTTGTTAATCATAAAATATATTAGATAGTTCAGAGAATACTTACGTTTTCAGAACATCAGAAAAGGGAGCTAAGAGAGTTCAAAACCTTCCTGAAGGTACTGTACACCTTACAGGATCAGGTCCTAAGTGCCACACAAAGAGTTCTGCTGGATCTAGGATAGTACCAAGATGTCCACACTTTCCACCCTGTTCTCCAACCATGAGATATTATTGCTACTCAGAATTATACTACATGGAGGAGCTACCCATTTTTCAATACTTATTAATACAGTACTTATACATTGTAGTAACTCTCAGTTAAATAAACAATACCTAGCTTTTTCATAGCACTTGTCATCTTTAGATCTCAAAGCACTTTTCATAGGAGGTTGGTATCATTATCCCCATTTTACAGATTGGGAACTGAGGCTCAAAGAAATGAAGTGATTTGCCCACGGTCACCCAGCAGGCCACTTGCAAAGCTGGGAACTGAATCTGAATCACAGTCAGGTGCCCTATTCAGTAGGCTATACCATAAATTTATTATAGTGACCATGGAATGTGTGTGTGCATCAGAGAGCAAAATTTAGCCCTATTCACACAGAAGGAGACACATGGGGCCTGCCTCTCCACTGCTTTCCTCTTGTGCAGTATTTTACACATACTTTGCATAGGTGTAAGTGACTACATGGGCGGCAAGACAATAGCAAATCATGCCCATGATTACCTGAATTAATAACATACGGGGTGTGTACAAGGAGGCAGGGGGATGCAGGGGCCCAGGCCTCCCCAATAATTGGCGGGGACACAGAACTCCTGCTGCCCTGGAGCCGCAGTGCAGAGAGCGATCCCCTCCAATAGTGGTGGAATTTAAATTCCTGTGCATGCCCCTGATACCACTCCAAAAAGTGCCCTGATCATGATGCATCTAAGGCCCAGTCTACATCCAAAGTTGGACTAGTTTACCTAAAGGTGCGGGTTTTCATCCATTTACTTGAACACTCCTATTAGTTTAAACCTGGCTTATATTGATTTAACTTAGGCTGGTAAATGTAGAGAATAAAGTCAGTTGCAAAAACAATATAAAGGCCCCAGTCCTCAAAACACTTATTCAAGACCTTAACTTTACTGGAGTGAGCAGTCAGACTACTCACGGTAGTATTAATAATCATAGGTGAAGTTTGCACGAGTTTATCTAAATCATTTTTAAACCAATTTAAGTTAAACTGGTGCAGCTAATGTGTGCAGACAAATCCTAACTTTGGCCCATGGAATGACTCCAGGGTAGTGCCTTCTTGAAGTGCATATCTGGACCACTCTGTTGTCTGATACATAGAGAGGGGATGGAGCCCCAGGAGTAGTGAAGGAGCAGTCCCTGTGTTCTCCTGGACTGGAATTGTGGCTGTAGCTCTTGCCCTATTCCAAGGATCTGGCACCATCTGGTCCACTGAATCATCATGGAGCACACACATACAGATCCAGCAGGAAACATTCACAGTGAATTGACCGTTATAAACTTTTGCAGTTTCTGAGAAACACAGGGAAGTCAATGTAATGGAATTTAATAATACTTTTATTTAATTAAACAATTTCTGCTTGCTTGTGGCTTATGCAGTTTATTTAGTGTTGTGTTCCCCCTTTGTTTATCACTTATGCAATCGCACATGACACAACGTACAATTATTCTGGAAAAACTACTTGCTAAGATCGTATTTGCCTCATGCTTTCAACCATCCTAGATATGCAATTATTACACAGTTGTGTCTGGAAAACTATCAAAACAGTGTGTTTATAAAAACAAAACCAAAGCCATACATATGAATTATCAAATTAAACTGCTGAGATGTGTTTTTTACAATGACTGTACATTTTATAGCAAGACAGTTCTGCAATAGCTCCATTGTTGGCTGATGGGATTCTTACACTTGCAGTGATTCAGCCAGTCACTAAACAACAAACTTTTATGGATTTGCATCCTTATGGTTCAAATCTTGTAAATGTCATTTAATGGTTAATGTGGTGCCAGTGCCCTAGAGAGTCCACCCTCTTTTTAATTTGAATTGGGTGTGTAGGAATGACATTTACTTGGGGTGGGTTCAATATTTGAGCAGGGAGTGTGGGAGAATGTACTTGCCGATCTCATCTTCTCTCTCTCCTCACAGCCCTAGTTCGTACCAGCCTGTTATTTTCCTGGATGCATCCCACCCCATGCCTCACGTTCCACCAAAGCCTGGAATAAATGATAACACTTGGCAATTATCACCTCCTCCCCTTTTCTCAGATGGTGAAACTGAGGCACAGGTTAAGTCGCAGGTCAAACAGCAAGTCAGCGAAAGAGCTGACAATAAAAGCCAGGTCTCTACCATCCAGTCTAGCCATTCGTCAGTATTACCTCCACATTGTTGCTGCATCAAGAATCCTTCCCCACATGGACACAGAAACCCAGCAGGCTGGTGTCTGGTAAGTCCACTATTGTGATCCTTCCCTTACTAAGAGTACAGATAGTAGATAAAAGAGAAAAAGGATTGTACTATGATTTGACTATATTTAAGAGGTTCTATAGGGCTATTACTATTCCCAGCTTATCCAGAGAAATACAGTAAGACTTGTGATAACTAATTAAAGAGTCCAATAAGAGACAGCTGATTTCTTTAAGATTGGACCAGATTCCTACCCTACTCAATACACACTGGATTAATGTACAAAACTCACTCCTTCCCAAGGTTATCCTTTATTCTTAACAACCAAATACAAACCTAAACCTGAGCTTTTCCTGAGCTGGCTGTTTCGAGGGTTTTAGCCTGCAAGACATCCTGTCTAACCTCCCACTCTGATACTCTGAGCCTTTTATGCTCCTGGATTGTGGCAAACACAACCCACCTAGTCTAGCTGTCAGCATGAGTCAACAGACTTGCCCTCCATCTCCTGTAGAACCTGACCTCTGATCACACCTGAATATGGTACAGAGACACCACTGATTTCATTGGATGATGATCACAAAAAGGCAAAAAAAAGGTTCTCATGCTGATTTTGATTAGCTCTGTCAGCATTTTGTGATAGTTAATAACACTGGCTAGACAGATTTCAGAGGGTGGTATTGGGAAACTTGAAACCACAGGGAGAAGTAGGATTCATTGTTGCTAACCAGCCCCGACTCCCAGTTCAATGGATATGTAAGGCTGCTCTGAGAGACTGTATGGCATTGTGAGCTGCCATCTCACTAGTATGCCACTGGTACTCATCAAACCAAATTTCTTTACCCAAATGTGACTGGACAGAAAACCTTTTTCTTTCTGATGTAGAACCAACCCCATAGTTTATGGACTGTATTATGCAGGAGTCAAACTAGTTGATCATAATAGTGCCTTTTGTCCTTAAAGTCTATGACACTGTCTTCTGTAGGAATGACTATAATGGGCTGTATGTGGAACAGCCTCCAACAAACCATTGGAAATGTCTGATAGGGCAGACCATAGTAACACCTCTTCTTAATCTGTCTGGTTGTTCTGTATGCCTAGTTCCTGTGGGCCTACTGACCACGTTCTAAGCTCTGAGTCAATTCAATGAAGTGCTGAGGGGATGGGAAGGGCTCCTGAAGGCCCCCTCCCCTTATATAAACATCTATTAAATTGAGGGAAGCACATAGGGGATAACTTCCTTAAAGGCAGAGACATCACCCCATTTTTGGATACAGCAAACTCCTCCCTTATCTCTAAGCCTTCCCCTACTTCTCCTTTTTAATTTTTTATGAATGCACACTGAGCATTTTACAAACATTTCCTGGGGGAGACACTGAGCCCACCTATGAGGTCTGCACCTTTTCCCCCTCCCACCAACTCACACCAGTTGAACCAGGCTACATCATCAGTGTCCCTGTTTAAGCAAGGCTTAAATTTCCAGCAACTCACACTTAAATTCAAGTTTGTTAGCCAAACAGTTTTGCCCTGGACCCAGTTGTGGTTATGGGAAAGAGCTTAATGCTAAATTAAAAAGTAAGTATATAGATTTTCCACAGTCCCCCATGCCCAAATCCTCCTCTCTGCCACATGTGTTCCTGGTTCACAGGATTCAGCAGAGGACTGACGGGAGGAGGGCATTCTCATAGTAGCCCTTTGTTTTGGCAGCATGTCCCTGGCAGAATCCAGGGTGCTAATGACAATATTGAAAGTGCAGTAAGGTCTGGAATTCAGTCATTTAACCAAGCTCTTTCTTCAATGCTCTTTTTGCAAGAGTGTATATAGTTTATTAATATTCATTTCCAGTGACCCATCACCGTAGTATCGTGGCAACCATATACAAAATCAAAGGTTACGTGAGAAATAGAAGAAAATTGACCATAGCACATGGGAACTGTAGGTAGTTATTTTCAGGAGAAATGTTGACAAGAGACATTAAGCTGCTTTTAGGGAAATTTTGCTGGTTTTGCTCTGAAAAACAACCATATACCTTGGGGTACTCTATACCACCCATCACTCTACTACCTAAGTGCTTCCCAAGTAAATTGATGAACTCAATCAGCAGTGGATCTAGGATGATTACTAATGCTTTCACCCATCATGGAGGCTACAGGTCATTTTCACAGGTGATGGGATGGTGTCAGAGCTCACCACGAGCAAGGCATCTCCTGCAGCGAACTCTTTATTAAACTTGTAATAGTTGAAATTCAACTCAAAATGCCTGCCTCGGCTTTTAAACTCCACAACAAATAAGCAATTTGTCACATGCTTTAACTGAGGGTGTAATCAATTTATCGGGTCCTGGCCCGAGTCTGGGTGTTTTGAGTTAGGACCAGGGAGCTCCTCTTCTATCTCTGCTTCACCCAGCATTGCTCCGTAGAAGAAGCAGGCAAGACTTCTTATCTCACCTGATTGGCTGCTGCCTCCCTCCTGGACTTTCTAGCTGCTGTAGGACCGAATTTTGTTGATTCTGCATATAGCAGCACCAAAGCGGTCTCTTTAGGCAGTCTTCTTAGAGTATGTGCAACATGCCTCAGGAAGCACATCACCAAATTTGGTCTGCTGGTTGGATCATTAGCTCTCCTGGCTTTAGCCGGGTACTGATGGGGTGTGAGAAGTGAATGCTGTGCTTGAAGGTCTCAATGCACTGCTCCCATTCCTAGGTGACACTTTTCCTTAGCTGGGTATGTCAGGGCAGCAATGCCTCCAGCAGAGGGCGGAGAGGGTCTGGTACATCCTGTCACACACAGATTCTAGTTACCATTTTCTTAACATGTAATGGGGTCAAAAAGTCAGTCCAGGAAGTTGGACATGTTTGCCTCTTTCTGCTTTTTGCTCAAAAGCAAATGGAACTTCTTAAATTTTGAATCCATCTTTTTTCTGTGAAATAGGATACAAGCTCCAGATGTCAGGGACTCAGGGCCGGCATTTCCATTTAGGCGACCTAGGTGGTTGCCTAGGGTGCCAGGATTTGGGGGGGCGGCAATTCGGCGGTGGGGGGTCCTTCCGCGCTCCGGGTCTTTGGCGGCAATTCTGCGGCAGGTCCTTCACTCGCTCCGGGACCCGCCGCCGAAGTGCCCCGAAGACCGGGAACGCGGAAGGACCCTCCCGCCGCAGAATTGCCGACGAAGACCGGGAGCGCGGAACGTCCCCCGCCTAGGGTGCCAAAAACCCTGGCACCGCTCCTGCAGGGAATGTGTGAGACAACCCATAATGATGGAGAGAAATAGATTATCTCTAAGCCTATATCTACACTTACATTGATGTATACAACATAGGCACTACACATGTAGCTACATGCTACAGTGACAGGCAGACTGCATCTGCACATCACGGTGTTATGTAGCTACACATGGCAGTGAAAGGCTCTGGCATCAGGACAGTACACTGCTAAAAATAGCACCATAGACATGGGAGACACTGGTTGGGAATGTAGAGAGCCATGTAAGAGATATACTTTTGAGGTCCAGGCATGTAGGACACTATTGTGCTCACCTAAGCTGTGCCTCACCTTCTACACTGCTTTTATACCCATGCTAGGTAGGCATGCAGTGTCTGTACTCTACAGGTTGCCATTAAGTGTAGCCAAAATAATATAGACACTCTCAAAAATATACATATATCAAAATTGGAAATTAAAAATTTGATCCTGTTGGAAAATGTGGGTTATGCCTTTATCAGAGTGTTGCACTTATGAATTCTGTATGGGTCTTACTGCAGCACATCAGCCAAATCCAGTACTCCTAAATGTCAATATGTGACAGTAAAGAGCAAAATGTGAAGGAAGTTGTGGGAAGGAGGGAGGATCCAACTTTAACAAGAGCTTCACAATCTGATTCCAAAAACATGGTGTGAAAGAGTTACAAACAGGGCAATGTAGGTATGTCCTTGGCCAGTCTTTCAAACTTTTCCACATACAGTTTGATGGGGCTTTTGTTTGTATTTGTTTTTTTATTTCATGTCTCTTTCTCAATTTTGTTCTTGACATTTAGGAGGACTGGATTTGGTTGATTTGTTGCATAAACCCCCATGCAGAATGCATAAGAGAGCTTCGTTGATCAAGAAGACATAAAAGGAGATGTTTTTCCCCACTTACTATATTTGTCATTTGTTTTAAAATGAGAAGTCTAAACAAAAAATAAGTCCTCTTTGGCTCAGTTATATGGCCTCTCGTGTTAAATATTAGGAGGGCAAAACTTCCAGAGTCCTTACCCAAAGAAATCCATAGATAATGATAAAGATATAAAGTAATAAACCTTGTTTAAAAAAGAGATTAGGAAAGATCCCATAACTGCCATTATCATTATCATTTCTCATAGTCATTGTATCTTTCTTTCTTTATTCCTCTTGTATTTTGGTCAAACAGTTCTCCTATCTTTACTTTCCCATAATTAGCTATGTACATATTACAGTTCAGTGCGATGGGAAAGTTTGGGAGTAGCTATTGATAGAGCTAACTGTCCACAATTAAGGAGCTAACTGCAAGGAAACACGTATGCTGCATGTATTTGTTCCTGCCTGCTCTGTGGTTTGAAAATGGTGGAGAAGGAAGAAAATAAAATGCAGATAAGTATATAATAATATACTGAGGATAATGGCAGATAAGTGAAGAATAGGCACAGTCTGCATTGAAGAAATTAGGGGAAAGAAGAACTTGGGACCCTAAGTGATAGGCTGGAGAGCACACATTTGAGGTGGGATGGACACATGATAAGAATAGGAGAAGAATAACCAGCAAAGAAATCATGGGAGGAAAATGACAGCAAGAAAGGATGTGGGAGATCAAGGATACAAAAGAAAGTCTCTGTCAAAAGAAGTTTTAAGTTAAATTGACTGCAACTCCAAAACCTATGAACCCATGCCATGGAACAGAAGGAGTGGCAAAGAATTGTGGCACCTATGACCCCATGTAAATGGGAAAGAGAGTTGAGAAGTGAAGTGATATGTGTGTATATATATACAAATTTATGTTGAAGAACTTTATTATGGTTGTAAAGTCAAGCATTCAAAAGTTAGGAAATGCCAGATTTATATGTGTACATTATGTTTCAGTCTTTAATTACATGATCTCATAGTTTTTTCCCCCTCTGGATATCTGCCTCATGCAATACAGCGAATGGACTTTGCTAATTAATAAGCAGTTATTCAATATATAGTTATGAGCTGGATGAAACCTTGTTATGGGTTGAGTTAAAACCCCATTGAAGTTAATAAGAGATGAACTTATCCTTCAGTTAACATAACTGTAAATGTAAACACCACCTAACATAAAAGCTGTGTGAGGCCTCCCAGGAGCTTTTGGACTGAGTATTTGTGACCCAATACACCTGTGTATTCACATCCTGCACACTATTGTAGTAATATTTTTTTAAAATATGCCTTGTGAGGTATCATTTGAAAACTGATAACTCACTGGCCAATACTATGGTGAAATGTATGTATCAACATTAATGTGTAAAGTTATGAAATCCCTCCTGCATGATGTTAAAGGCACATGTTCAAACTCACATAGCCCTGGTTAGGTAGAACTGGTCAAAGAGGCCTGCCTTAAACAAAGGGATGGGTGTTTACCTCAATTTGTATATAAGTTGTAAGCAGAGTCCTCAGACAGCAAGAGGGGGAAGAAAGATGACAAAGAAAATCTGCATTTCGGCATAAGCAGGTGAAAAACAACAGCATAACAGCGCTTCCTCCACGAGACTCCATGTCTCCTTGCTCTCAGCCGGAAAGAAATTTAACTAGGGCTCACACTCAGGAAAATGCTTTTCAAAGAAAAACTATAAAAGGGAGGAGCAAAAACATCCCAACTTCTCTTTCCCTGTCCATCTCTCTCTTTTCACCTAAGACAGTGGTTCCCAAACTTGTTCCACCGCTTGTGCAGGGAAAGCCCCTGGCGGGCCGGGCCGGTTTGGAAGCGGTGCAGGCCGAGGGACGTACTGGCCGCCGCTTCCAGCAGCTCCCATTGGCCTGGAGAAGCAGGCCAATGGGAGCTGCTGCTTCAGGCCAATGGGAGCTGCTGGAAGTATTGCATGCCTCACAATACTTTTCTGTTGTAGCTTCGAACTTGGGTCACTCACAAACAGCCTGCCAGCATATAGGTCACACTCTGAGTGTCTGTGTAGAGATACAGCCCTGGTCCAGCAGCCTGTCAGCACACACCAGCCATGCTCTGGAACAGCCTTGGTTACCACATACAGGGTGACCCCAAAACACTTCCAGTCATGGATATTCCCCAAAAACATGTGTTCTGCACTGTCCAGCCCTCTCTTGGACAGTCCAGATATATTAGGTCTTTTGCCCCACTAAGGAGTCAATACACAACAATGTGCCACTTTAAATGGAATTACCCACACAGTTCACAAAACTGGAATAGTTTTGATTAAAGAGAGATTTACCTACGGAGAGATCGGTTTAAGTGAAATTTCATGATGAAATTCTTACCATGGATTTTCAGTAGCACTGCTGACCAAGTTTTAGGTCAGGATCAGTTCCCAAGGTTTCTTTTGTCATCTTAGGTGGTTCCAGAACTTGTTCCGCCGCTTGTGCAGGGAAAGCCCCTGGTGGGCCGGGCCGGTTTGTTTACCTGCCACGTCCGCAGGTTCGGCCGATCGCGGCTCCCAGTGGCCGCGGTTTGCTGCTCCAGGCCAATGGGAGCTGCTGGAAGCGGCGGCCAGTACGTCCCTTAGCCTGCACCACTTCTAATGTAGGCTAGACATAAGAAACTGCTCCTTTTTGTTCTTGGTTCCTTCTGCATTCAGACACACTGGACTTTGTACATTCCTTTTATACAAAAAAGGTTGCATCAAAGAAATATCTGGCTACCACCAATTTCTACTCCCAACTAGAGTGCCCACATAGCCATAAACTTTGACTAACCGCTTGGGTCAAAATAGGGCAAGAAAATAGTTTTCTTCTTGTTGTTCAAAGTGTGACCTTATTTACTGCACAAAATTAAAATCCTGCTCTAAAGACAGAAGTATTAATTTTCTCATGGGCTTTTATAGAAATATATTTCATAACTCTGGAGTGCTTTTGCACTCCTTCTGAATTCAACTTTTGCAACCTTAATGTTGTTCACATAGTTTGTGTGTGTAATTTCCTAGGTTTTAACACCCCATTGGGTCATTAGCAGGGTTGGATCCTTTAGATCTACACCACAGACCTCTGCCACTTGTGCTAACAGAGAAATGGATAGCAATAATACTAGTCTGTCATTCTGTATGAGGTCCAATCCTAGAGGGGGATGAGACATTTTGACACAGGGTTTCACATGTACTTGTTTGATAGCAGAGGAGTCATGAGGCTCAGGAATCTTAGGTTCCTCTCCAGGCTCTGAAGGAAGTATGCGGTAGTGAGCACAGAAAGAGATCTTGGAGTCATTGTGGAAACATCTCTGAAAACATCCACTCAATGTGCAGCGACAGTCAAAAAAGCAAACAGAATGTTGGGAATCATTAAGAAAGGGATTGATAATAAGACAGAAAATATCATATTGCCTCTATATAAATCCATAGTACACCCACATCTTGAATACTGCATGCAGCTGTGGTTGCCCCATCTCAAAAAGATACATTGGACTTGGAAAAGTTTCAGAAAAGGGCAACAAAAATTATTAGGGGTATGGAACAGCTGCCATATGAGGAGAGATTAATAAGATTGGGACTTTTCAGCTTGGAGAAGAGACGACTGAGCGGGGACATGATAGAGGTCTATGAAATCATGACTGGTGTGGAGAAAGTAAATAAGGAAAAGTTATTTACTCTTTCTCATAACACAAGAACTAGGGGTGACCAAATGAAATTAATAGGCATCAAGTTTAAAACAAACAAAAGGAAGTATGTTTTCACACAACGCAGAGTCAATCTGTGGAATTCCTTGCCAGAGGATGTTGTGAAGGCCAAGACTACAACAAGGTTCAAAAAAGAACTAGATAAATTGATGGAGGATAGGTCCATCAATGGCTATTAGCCAGGATGGGCAGGGATAGTGTCCCTAGCTTCTCTTTGCTAGAAGCTGGAAATGGGTGACAGGGAATGGATCACTTGATGATTATCTGTTCTGTTCATTCCCTTTAGGGCACCTGGCATTGGCCATTGTCAGAAGACAGGATACTGGGCTAGATGGATCTTTGGTCTGATCCAGTATGACCGTTCTTATGACTTAATTGCCCATCTCCCCCAAGCTTTATCTTTCCTTCCTCCCCCGTCTACTATCTGTCTCCATCCCAGTCCCACCTCATCCCCACCTCTCGCTTCTTCTCCCACATTCTCTTTGACTGCCCAGTACCAATCTCCACTCCTTGCCTTTTTGTCCCAATCCCAGTCTCCTTACCTAAGCAGTTCTAGTCTTCTCCTGCAGACTTCCTGTCTCAGTCCTAATCTTCCCTCCTCATTCTTTCACCTTCCACACTTGTCAAACCAGTCCCAGGCATCCCCCGACCTGGCTCCTTATTTGATTGGTCTCTCCCTTATCCCCTCTGACTCCCAATCTCCCTCCTCCCTGGCTCCTTACCCCAGTCTCACCTTTAACAGTTTCCTGAACCCATCTCTTTGTCCAGCCAGTCTAAATTCTCCCCTGATATCCCAGTTCCTTGTTAATCTTTGTCCCTGTCCCGAACCCAGTTACCCCTTTTCTGGTTCCTAGTCCCAGTCATCCATTTTACCTCAGCAATCCCAACTGACTCCCTGTTGTTTTCCTCACTGGCACCCAGAATACCCTAACTTTCTTGTTCTGATTATGGCCCTGATCCAGCAAATAACTGTAAATTTACTCATGTGAGTAGTTCTAGTGATTTCAATGGGACTATTCAGGTCAGAAAAGTTATGCACATGTTTGAAGGATCAAAGATAATATTTATTCTACAAATATTTTAGATAGTCACCCTCTCTCCCCCTGAACCATCTCAGTGATATATTCCTAAGGTGGTTTAACCATCCTGCAGACCCAGTTCAAAACAGGCATTGGGTGAATTCACTTTGGAGATATATTTCATTTGCTAAAGTTAAAAAAAAAAAAAAAAAAAAAAGATAGGAATGCAAACCAAGAATTACACAAGCAAAAGCGTAAGCACAAAATTTTCCATTATCAAGACAGGGGAAAAGCAGGCAAGTTAATCATTATAACTTTGAAGAGGAAGAAACAATTTTACTGGGAAAGCTATGCAGAGAATATTTTGTGTAGATTTATTGGTGAAATAATGTAATGGGCTCATTTAATATATTTACATTATAAAAAGCCTAACATTTATAATTCACTAAAACATTCAGCAGTCTTTTCCCAGTTTAGTGTCAATGTCTTTACAAAACACCAGACCTGCAATCTGCTGTGTGTGGGCAGACTGTCTCTTGCATTAAGCCCAACTGACTTTAATCGGGCGCCACATGAAGGAGGGAGATCTACTTGCAACAATTTGCAAGATTAGAGTCAAAATTATTAACTGTCTCCAGTGCGATCAATTGTTTTTAATGCTACATAAATTGCATTCTTGCTGCTAATTGCAATGTTTATATCAAAGATTGGTGACAAACTATTTATTAAGTAGAGAAACTCGAGAAAACACAGAACTGTTATAGCATTACTCCATTTTTTATATTTGATAGAATGGTTAAATTTCATTAAAATGGTTGTACCAGATATGGCCATGTATAAGTTTCATTATGGGATTGTTAATTCTAATTAAAAGCATTTACTTTTTTTCATCTGAATATCCTATGCTGTGAAGTTTGTGTATTTATTTACGCATTGTCTTATACTGAGTGGAGGGAGAAAGGATAGCTGGAATGATCATCACTGGGGATGGAAATGTGCCCGTTCTGGATTGTTTTAACTTTTTGTGTGTGTGCAAGACAAATGATTTGTAACATGAAGATTTTCTTACTAAAATCTTTAAAGTCACAAGCATAAAGGAAGGGTTCAGTGCAGATCAGTGGGTTTGATTTCTGCAGTTATATATTCACATTCAAAATAAATGGCCAATTCAGTGACTTTATTTATCCAATTCACTCATCCACATTACCCACAAAACTATAAAACAAACCAACTAAAAATATATTCCTGGAATGTTCATGGCCTTAATGAACCAACAAGGGTAAAAGTCTTAAGATATTTCAAATCAATGGAGTATCAAATAGCAACATTGCAAAAGACTCACTTGATGGAAAATGATGTCAGTAGAATTAAGAGGATTGGGTAGCTGGCAAAACATACATCCTTTTACTCCAAGAATAGCAGTACTTAACAAAAAGTACCACATCAGTTTATTAAGTCTTGGTGTGACCTGGAGTGCAAATATATCATAGCTAAAGCCAAGGTATCATCCAATCTAAAGAATTCTCTCTGGACATTACATATTACCCAAGTAGCAATAACTTAGTTCTTCAGGGAAGTTTCACAAATGTTACCCCTTGGAAGAAAACAAAACAAAAACATACTAGTAGTGCTGGCAGGAGTTTGGAGCTCTGTTGTTAACAAGCATCTAGACAGATGTAAGGTCACAAGATGCAACATCAGTGGAGATTTTAACCAGCACAAATTCTTCAAGGAGAAAATAAATCCAAAGGACATTTGACAAACCAGGTGTCCAAGTGATTACATTTATTCTTTTCAAACATGAGCTCAGCATAAGAAGAAACAGACTGGTACTTTTTTGTTTCTGCTTCTTTTGTTCTTTCTACATATGTAGAAAATATACTAATATTGGTCATTTCTTAATTTTGATGGCATGTAAGAAATTTAAGAAAGCAATATGTAGATTTAACACCTCGTTGCTGAAAAATTTAGCCTTTTGTACTCAATACTGAAAAAACTCAACAATTATATCCTGCTATGTGAAAGAAAATTATGGCTGTGCAGATTCAGAGGCTAAACTCTGAAAGTCATGGATGTGGTAGAATGTTTGAATGATTTTACAAGGTGGGAAAAAAGCAGAAGCCCTTTGCCAATTAGTTGATGAAATGGAAAACTTAGAAACAACACATAAATTGACCTGAGTAATGAGGAAGTTTTACAGCAACTTATCTACATAAAATATAAAACACTGTCGATGCCTATCAGGACAGATTAAATTTATGCTCCACAGAGTTAAGCATCCATACTAAAAATGGAAGGATAAAGCAAGCAAAATATTAGCAAACACCATTAAAGCAGAGCAAGCTGCCAGCTCCATCTCCTTTGTCACTCTAGGAAATAAAAGTTTCAGTAGACTCTGAAATCATTAAATGTCAGGTCAGTACATTTTATCAGGTCTCTTTGTATTTCATAAGGACACTTTGATTAAACTGAATTGACTCATGAATGATGTCATCTTTACTAAATTTCAACCACGTGATAAGACATGGAGCTGATATAGAATAATGGTATGCATGCTGAGATATAATCAGTTTGTGAATGCTGTATGGGGTCTGGTCAGTGAGGGGATTCTATTATATATTGGGGTTACAAGACTTCACTGTATGAATGCATTCACCTAACTTATGTTGGAGTGGGATAGCGTGGACTAGTTATTATATGCTTATAATGCTGGAATTCAATGATGGCTGTGCAGAAAGACCACACCATGGATCCCCAGATAAGCAATCTCCCAGAGAACACTGGGGGGCAATTACAAAACAATGACATACTCTCAGGCTGAACTGTCAAGACTGGTTTGCCAAAAGAAGACTGAAGAGTTAAAATGCCTTTCTGAAGGGGGGGGGGGGGTCACTTGTCAGCAGCTATCAAGGCTGGAAAGGAAGAATTGGGCCTTCCCAGATCCAGGGAATAGTAGGACTTATGGAAAAGCTAGATATGCATATAGTCAATTTTATTGTCTTTAAGAAATGTTTTTATTCTACATAAATAACTTCACTTTAAGGAGGCTGATTGGTCACTGGTTATCATTACCATTGCCGAGAAAATAACTGAACTGCACGATCTGAGCCTATAGGGTGACCAGACAGCAAGTGTGGAGAGTAATAGGAGTCTATATAAGAAAAGACCCAAAAATTGGGACTGTCCCTATAAAATCGGGACATCTGGTCACCCTACTGAGCCTCAGAGCTGGTCTACATTGAGAACTTACATCAGCCTAGCTACATTTCTCCAGGTAGTGAAAAATCCACAACCCTGAGAGACATAGCTCTGCTGACCTAACCCCACCAACCTAGCTACTAGATCTCGGGGAGGTGAATTATAAATGTATATCTATGCCGATGGGAGAACCCCTCCCATTGTTGTAGTGTCCAGATTGAAGTGGTACAAAGCACCGTGCTGCAATAGTTGCTTAAGTATAGCCATATCCTGTTGAGGCGATCATGGTTAGTACCAGGGGAGTGCAGCCAACGTATGCTCTGCAAGTGGGAGAATCGCTTGACTGCATGCAGAGCCAGATGACAGGCAGAGGCCTGAGTAAACACCAGGAGGACTCAGAGGTGAAGTTCATCCATTAGTTGTGACAATCAGCACTATGAATAACTGAGTACCAATTCAGAAGAGAGAAAAACTGCAGGTGAATCTCCAGGTAACCATCTGATTTCTATATGATATTTCAAAAACATGGCTGGTATCATTTACTGTCGAAAGATTTGTCCCTGAACTGTTCCGGAAAAGTAGTATTCCCCAAGATATTAAAACTGCCTAAATTATCATAATACTTAAGAAGGCAGAAACTTTCACATCATATCTTACCTGAAAATAGAATGGGAATTCTTAGAAAAGATACTCTTCATACAAAAATGAGACTAGAAGAATTATTTGTCTCCTACATCAAGCTCAGGTGAAGGATCACACTGCCTTTTTCTATCAATGGATGCAGAAAATGCATTTGGCAGCATTAAATGGCCCTAACTACCCAATTTTTTTAAAAAGGCTTTGGGAAAGCCTTCCTTGAGTGACTTAAGACTTCTATGTTATTTACCATTAGCATTACTATTAACATAAGGCAGAGGTACTGCTCTTTAATTTGTCGTAAGACCTCTTGATATGCTGACCAGCCTAATAACGATTTAATTATTTTGCCTAATCAGCGGAGCCAATAGTTCTAATATTCCTAGTTCATTATTTTGTTCTGACGTCAGTAATAACTGCTAAATTCATTTAACTGTATGGGTCATTGCACAGTAGTTTGTTGTAATTTTCTTCAAAATTCAGAAGACTGAAGTGCAGCTCTACTACATAAATTCCACAACATACCCATAGCAACAAAAGCTCCAAGATAAAACATCCAGCATATTCCAATCTGAACTTCCTTATTCTTGTCATTTACACCTCTGCATGTTCAGCATAAAATTCCACATATAGGGCAGAGTTCTAGGTCTATAATTTTTCCATTAAAAAAATCAGTGGAAAATTGGGGTTTTGAGAAACATTTTGTGGGGATGGGGAAATGACTCATTTTGGGGGTTTGGTTGAAAAAAAATCAATTTTTTTAATTAGAATTTCCTGCAGAGAAAAAAAAATCCAACCAGCTTTACTACACTTTAATCTTACATTCTGCCCTGATTAATGAACAGCACATTGTTGTGCTGCTCCAAGAGAAGAACAGTCATAATTGGGTTCTTGTCTTCGCCCTTGATCCCCAGTGGAAGTAGTAAACTGCACTAGAATTTTTCCTGGAACAGTTTATTTTCCTCTATGCCCTGGTTCAGCTAGATCCCCTGCCCACTTCTGCCTACTACAGTTAGAGGGGGAATAGCAGCCCTATAGCTGCTGGGCTCCCCACAGACTGCTGCTTGTGGTCTGGGTAGGAAGAAAAGCTCTCTTGTTTTCCTTATGCCCTTTTCTCTCCTCAGCGAGAATATAGAAAGACCTGGCTCTTAATGCAGATCACAGATTCCATGACATACAGGCATGGTATGATATCTACAATATATGAATGCAATCAATTCCAAAATGCACAAAGGTCAGAAAATAACCTAAGACAAATCTACTGAACCTATTCATTCTATTTCCAAGTTTTAACCCACCTGAAGATGGATGAGAAAGGAAAAAATACAACCCCCCTGAATTTTAAAACAGACACTACCAAAATTATTTGAACCTCCAAATTTAAAAAAAAAATCATGCATTAGCCCTGGAATAAAAATATACTATGTCACTGGTGTTTAAATTACTTATTATTGACCAAAAGTCAGTAAAGAAATGAAACAATGGATTAACATAAAATGTCCAAAATGAGATTACAATTCTACTGAAGCAAAATCCCAGGAAGCTGGAGGCTCTCTCTCACAATCATTGGCAATAACAATTATAGTAAAGAATTTGCTAGATCTCACTGGTGTTAGCAGCCACTAGAAGACCTCACAGCTACAAAGTTGATAGTACTTGATCAACTATACTGACTAATTGTTTCACACTGCCACTATGATGGCCAACTGTGGTACTCACTTAGGTGCCTAATCCACAGCCCATTAACTCAAGGAAAAGACTCCCATTAACTTAACTGGGTTTTGAACTAGGCCATATATCAACTTCAACTGGCCAAGGTGGCAAGGGTTCAGCTGTATCCTTTGGTATCACAGTACCAGCCTTGCTGGGCAGGATTTTGCCCTACACCAAACCAAAGAGAGATGTGATGGCCATGATGGCTTTCTGTAACCAGAAAGAGATAATTACAGAACCAACTTATTTTCATGACCTGAAATTTCTGAATACAGTTTGTGTTGGGGGAGAGGGGAAATCTTCGCAGAAAAGATATTGGATACTACAGACTCACTCTCAAAGATTTTTCTTACTGTAACCTAATTCCAAGTACATATAATAAATCATTCCCTGCCCCCAGTAAGAGATGAGAGGAAGAATCATAATTGTTTTATTTCTTAAACTTAAATAGGGACAGTATTAGTGATTATTTACTTTCTATTTAGAATCACCATATACCCTGCTGGCATTATATGTGTGGTTTGCAATAATGGAAAATCTATTTGCTTTTATTAGAATGTAAGATACTCAGCTGCTATAAAACTTACTGTCGAACTAGTGCTGGCTTAGCATAAAATGATCTAAGATTTTTTTTTATTTTATTATGTTAAACAGATTCTTTTAGTTCAATTGTTCTTCAGTGGATGATTATAGAGGTAATAAGCCAATTATCACTGCTTTAATTGTTAAAGTGTGAAGAATCAATCATTTGTAAGTAATGAAAAACCTAAGTCAAAAAATTCTGAACACCCATTAAACCTAGCACTGTACTTTACTTATGTAGCAAGGAGGGCTTTATTACACTACACTAAAAATACCATTTTTTTTATTTTTTTATTTTTTTATTTTTTTTGGTCTGAACACACAGACCAAAAATGCAGAGGGGAAGATTCTTAGCTGGTGTAAATCAATAGAGTTCCATTTAAGCCAGTGGAGTAATGCTGATTTAAACACCCTGAAGATCTAGTCTGGAGTTACAGTATATTTTTTGTGCTGTGTTAATTAACAGAACTGGTTGAGTCCTGCCAATGGTTTATAAGCAAATATTTTCTATATAATTCTCAACAGTGAATCAACTGAAATGGTTGAAATTCTGATCTCATTAATACCTGTGTTGATCTGAATTGTCTTCATTTAAGAGGCTGATTTATACACGTGTAACAAAACAGAAATTAGGCCTGCATGATATGGAATAAGTCAATATATATCTATTAAGCTATACTGAATATCATAAAGTTATACATATGCAGCTCTTTGAGCAACAGTTATATTACCAGTCATTACAGATATGGAGTTTATATGGAGACAGATTTATAATACTGATGGATCTATACAACTGTGGCTTTCTACAACAGCTTATATGGGAACTAAACAAGTACAAGTACATTCAGGTTTTCTTGGAGGTGGGAAAATGTGGTGCTGTTTCTGCCTTGGCCTAGCTTAGGGATAGGTGAGTCTTTACATTTGAGACTGTAACATTCCCCAAGAATACCCAGGGTTGTGAGGCACTTCGCTACCACACACTTTTAGCATGGGGAAGCCTGGTCAGTGCCTGCCAGAGTTCAGCTCCTTGACTCTCCTTGCTACCGGCAGCGCAAGCATACCCCTCTCACCTCACGCAGGCTAGTGATAGGCATGCTCCAAGTCCCGAGTCCTCTGAGTGTCCAGCCCCTTCGCCACTGGACACTCAGAGAATTACCAGATCTGCTGTTCCCAAACAAACTGTACCCCACAGCTCACTGGTTACACCTTAGAGCACAGCCCCATCTAACATGCAGCACTAGATATGTTTATAGTGAAAACAAGAGATTTGAATGATAGCAGAAACGGTTAATGGAAACCAAAGGGTGTATATCAAATAAAATCATAACGCATCCTAGAGCCTAAACTCCACTAACAAGATGTCCTCTTGTCTAATAAGTTACAGCTTACCCCAAAAGTGCTTCTTACGGTATTTTCAAACCAGGATGGCTGAGACCTCCCCTCCACTGTTTATCTTTTCCTTTTACTTTTCTGTCTGAAGCCCCACAATCCCTCCATTAGTATTTGATTCAGTATACAAATAGGCACCCATTGTAAACCACACAATGGTCAACCAAGGAGATAAGTTCCTCCCGCCTAATATCTGGTGGAATTTGACTTAAGGCACACTACTGTTGGATGAGATGCCTTTAACTACAAGGCCTTAGGAACATATTTTTCAAAATATATACATATCTCTTTACACATTATCTGCACAGACATTTTGTAAAGATTATAACCACCACTGTGACACCAACTTTTAGTAGAAACCTTGCGTAGACATTCTCTGGTGAACCAGACCCAGAGGAACCTTATAACCCTTCTGCACCCTTGTACCCCGTAGCATTTGGCATCAAGAGGCCCTTAGGTCATAGAGAATGAATGAGAGACAGAATTCAGATATTAATGCTAATTGAGTAAATCCCTATTTATGAAACTCCAAGCTATATATTCAAAATGTTAGACAGAGAATTAACTCTTGAAAACTTTTGAAAATGAGAAAAGTTATGTAAAATTATGTAAAAATCCTCAGTAGCAGATGATTGTGCTTTATCACTTTCACTGTGTAAAGATGTTACATGTACTGAAGTTCACTTACTGGTGTTATTACAGATGTTAGAAACTGTGGGCTCATACATAGTCTAGTCCTGTGTCTGAGACAGGAAACTTTGAGGTTTTACAGTGGTAGCAAGTAGGTCTTTCCTCATCATGGAAGAAGCAGGGGACAAAGCCTGTCTCCAAATCAATGTCTTCCTAAAAGTGAACTAGAAATACAGAAAAGCTGGTAAGAAAACTTTTGATTTGTGGCCCTATCCTGAGAGATACTGGACAGCATAATTTCCCATCGAAGTCAATGTGAGTCGCAGATACTCAGTACCCTTTAGGAAGTTTTGCAATCTCAAGTATTCAAATTTTTGGCTCAACCAAATCTGAATTACAAGCCTTTTGAGGTTTGACCATTGAATAATCCTGCTGCAAGGAGATTTTTCAGACACACTTTACAGACTGAAGTGAATTCACTCGTTCAGAAAAGCATAGAAAACTTTGCTTATACCAAACCAGACTTGTTATGGTTAACATATCCCTAGAAATAATTTGTATGTTCTTCTGAAGGACTGAAAATCTAATTGGCCATTTTAGATAAAGATCAACAAATTGAACAACAAGCTACAATATCACGAGAGCTTTTAGAGTTTGATTTGCTCTTTACAAATTTTCATGTGCAAGAATTACCCCCTTCCTTTGCAGGAAACTACTTTTCATTTCCACAAAAAATAAAAGTTGAAGGTGAAAGTGACTAAATCAGATGGTTTCAGTTTTTCCATAAACACTTAATTTCAGTTTACTCCCCAGGAAGATCCACCCCCCCATGAATATTTATTTACAAATTATCACTAATACAAACAGATACTTATTATCTTAGTAACGATTTGGGAGAGGATCCCGGAAATCCTTCTTATGCAAATAGATCATGTTTACTTTTTATGCTGCACTGAGACCAAAATTCATAATTCTTTAAGTATTTGCACTATTAATCATGTTCATTATGGTGCTGCCTAGGAACTAACTAAGATTAGGATCCCATTGTGCCTGGCATTGTACAAACACAGTAGAAACACCTGCCACAAAAAGCGTACAATATAAATTGAAAGACAGACAAAGGGTAGTAGAAAGAGGTATAACATACAAGCAGAGATCCTCAAATTCTTCAAGACTAAAATGTACTTGCAAACTAAAACTATCCTTCTCACTGTATTGACTTATGAAATATTTGTACATTGTTGTGAAACTTTACATTGCCCTATAATCTGCACAAAAATAAAACAGCCAGGGTTTTACACTTTCTACTTGGGGCTGACCAAAAGAAAAAAAATCCCTTAGGCTGGAGGGATATATAACTGAACTCACCAGTCACTAGCAACCTAGAGAGAAGATTTTACATTATTCAGTGGCAGGTTCATGAAAAGAAAGCACAGATGGAAGTTGGTTAGCTTCAATGAACAAAGATCACTTTGGGACCAGAAGTGCTCTGCTTTTTTTTTCCATTTGCACTCCTGTCTCTGTCAACAGTCATATCTGGATATCACAGATGAATAAATTAGTTGGTGAAAATGGAGATTACATGCCACAAAAAGTGCAGGTATCCATGGAGAAGAAAGGTCACAAATATACAATAAATCCAGCACTACTATTTTTTTTTGTAAGTTTAGAAACAGCTCTCTAATGTTGCAGGAACTCTACACTAATCTTCCAAAGGTACCATGCTGCATATGTCCAAAGCAATCCAAGAGAGTACTATACTGAATCTGAACAGCTGTTTACCTCCTATTATAGTGCTGAGTAGGAAATTGAGCAATATATGTTTTTTATTGGCTTAGGATACCTACCTACTATCTGAAATTACTTCTATTTCCATATCCATTATGTGAATAGGCTGTGGAAATTGTAGTTTCAGGTTTCTTGTGGCATCTGCACACTAATGCAGATAGTGTGTGGACTCAAACCCATTGGAAATAATTATATGAGATCACTCACACCATTACATTTGATGCATTAAGTCTATTACCTCCTCACAGAGATCTCTGTCCCCACTTCCGTGAGCTCTCTCTTCAATAGTGCTGAGATCAGGGATAGAAATTCACCTCTTATTTAATTATAATAAATGTGATATTTCAGGGTAAAAGCTGCTCCCAAGTAAAATCAACTTCCTGTTGATAACAGACTTGCTGATCTCAACCAAAACAAGACTGGCATCTTTTCCCCTTCCATAATAGCAAATGTCAGCATGAAAATGCACTCACTGATCATCAAGGACGGCTTGTGCTTTCCCCTGCAACTAGAAAGTCATTTGTATACATTAGTTATGAAATAGTGCATCAAGTTAACATGCACACTATACATTCTTCCATGTCAGGCCCACATCATAGCAATACTTCTTGATTATGAAAGGTTCAGCCACACTTTTAAAAAACCCATCACATATTAAAAGGTGAGCTATACAGTTTTGTTACTTATTTCTCAAATTTGTAAGATTACAAACCAGTGACAGAATATTAAAACAAATGTGCATATACATTCTGTTCTAACAGGCAAAGAATTGAACATCCAGATGTCCATACAGCCACCTCAGTTATGTTCACAAATTGAGTAACTGCCTGTAAAAATGACAGTAAGTCCTTTGAAGGCAAAATTAGCAAACTTGCAAATGCACTTGTAAGAACTACCTATGTAAATTAAATGCAAAATTGCATGCATATTCTGCATGTGACATTATATATCTCACTATTTAATCAGCAGGTACTGAAGATTGAAATGTTTGTTTTATTTTTAACAAACTAACTGAAAGTCAGTTACTCCTTTCATTTTCTATCAAAATCTTAGTTCCCTGTTCCATATTTCTCCTGCAACAGTTAACATCACAACCACTTAAAACAGTGTAGGCAGAACTTCTGATTAAAGATGGACAAATAAGAACCCTCACTTCTCATCAGTCTTCCTAATACTATGTACTCTGGTGCCTTTAAAACGTGGAAAAGGCAGATCAGTAGGTCTGACCCCAGGCACCCCTGTATTCACACTACTGCAGAGATTTGGGTACAAAGTATGCCTTGTGAGGTATCATTTGAAAATTAATAACACACTGATCAATAATATCATTGTCCAATATATGTAACAATGTTGCATGTGAAATTATAGATACTCACTAATATTATGTTTTAAAGTCTGTGACTAAAAGTTGTTTAAACCAGGCATGTTGGGGAGAGTTGATAGGTTTTCTTCAGACAAAGAAAAGACATCAACACTTCAAACCAGATGTGACCCTAATTGAATGGGCTATTCATTTGTATTGAAGGGTTCAGCAGGAAGAGATAATTTGCATAGTAGCAACTATAATAGAGCTTTATCATCCAGGGCTCATGGCTCTTTTACTCAGTACAAACTAATGAACTTAGTTCTGGGATACCCTTCAGACGAATACATTTTAAATGTTCACTGAACTATAAAGAGATGGGGGAGCTAACTCCTAAGTTTCCTTCTTTTTAAGGAGACAAAGAAACAAAACAGTTTCATCTCTGTGATGGATCCGGGCTAGGAAAGGAGACTGTGGGTAACAGAGCCCATCTTGAACAAAGACTGTACCTTGCTAGATTAAGTTTTAGACTTCTAAATGCATGTTTTCACTTTTATTTGCTTGTAACCATCTCTAC
Source organism: Trachemys scripta elegans (assembly GCF_013100865.1). Taxonomy (NCBI): domain Eukaryota; kingdom Metazoa; phylum Chordata; order Testudines; family Emydidae; genus Trachemys; species Trachemys scripta. Next base: position 26,230,482 of record NC_048305.1, on the reverse strand, counting down.
CTTTATTTTTTCTTAACTTGGTATCACTTAATTTGTGCTCTTTTGTTAATAAACTTGTTTTGCTCCCATATTAAATTATCAGTGCTGGGTAAGTTCAATAAAATTTGTGCTTCTAGTAAGCTGACAGTTGGAATATTATATTGTCTCTGTAGAGGCAGAAAATCTAATACTTCTTCTCTGAGGATCCAGTGAGTAGGACTGGACTTTGCAGGAGGATAATTTTGGGACAAATTCTGGGCTGGAAGGGTACTCAGGTCAGTTTGCAAGGAGTATCCATGTTGGGCACAACTAAGGTGAAGCTTGTGGGCTACTGGCAGAGTGTTGGAGTCAGAGATCTGAACCAAAACTGCACAACCACAAGACACCCAGGGTTGCAAGGCAGATGTTGATGGAACCCAATTGTGCTGTGGCTGAATCCTAAAACATCACATACTATTTATTGTTCCCTCTGTGCCAGAGTAGGCTGTCCAGTTGTTCCCAGAAGAGGATTTTTGCTTGGATTAAGCCAACTGGTCAACCTAGAAGATTAGAGCATATTTGTAGTAGGTAGTGGACTAGCTTCTGGATCTTTGCTCTCCCCAGAACAACCCTACAGGGGGTAGGGAACAGGGGTACATTAGGAAGAAAAAGGCTGCGTGTCGTTTGGTGACCATGGATGAGTCTCGAAAGAAAGATCAGTTGACTTTGGACAAGCATCTGATCTGATGTTTTGGGTGGTCATCCAAATCAAACCTCCACAACTTTTGATTTCTGGCCATCACTCATTGTAATGCTATCAAGTGTTGAAAGTAAGTAAAGGAGATTTGTACTACCTAAGTCTAGAATTGTGCCATGAAAAGGCCGACTGGTTTGAAAGATTCTACCAGAATTTCCAACTTTTAAGTTCTCTCTGTAATTGGTAGAATATTTCAGACTGGAGGAACTTTCTGAGAGTACTTTCTGAGTGGCTACATTCTATTACTAATTCCAACTTAAAAAAATCAAGTTTTTAGAATGCCAGTGGAACCCCACAAGGAAAAGTCCTTATATTGCTTTCCATTTTAAACTGTATGGATTTCAGAATCTTTTAAATATTTATACTGTAACCAATGCCACGGTTTTATATAGCACTGTCCATACATAGCTTTCAAAAGTGATTTACAAAGAAAGGTAAAAATCCCCTATTTACAGATGGGAAAGGTGAAGCACAAAGTTGTGAAAAGACTTGCTCAAGATCATATAACAACTCAGTGGTAGAGTGAGAAGGAGAACCCAGGTCTCCTGACTCCAGTTTGTGTGGAATTTCTGCTTCAAACCCAAAACTCAGGCCAGGTTTACCTAATGACTCGTGATCCTGGGCCAATGAATTTGGGCTGAGTACTAGGGATGGATTTACGGGTTTTGGTAGAAACCAGAAAAACCTCTGGCTTTTTGGCTGTGCTTCTATTTCATCTTCATTTCAACATTTAAAATAAAAGGCAACAGGGAGTTGGACCAAAACCAGAATACATGGTCAAACAAAACCCTTGCAAATCAGAAACAAACAAGTTTTGCATAGCTTCTAGATTTTAAAGGGCTTCTCTGGTTTTATTGCCTTGTATGACAAAACACAAAATCATTTTGCCAGGGGAGATCTCTCTTCAACATTCTTTTTCTTCCCCCACATTTTTAAGGGGGGAAATCCTTAATTGCAGCTGCAGTATTTCTAAGACATATTTTTTTCATTCTGACAATAGCTCTGTGGAATACAGCTTTTAACAGGGATGGGCTTCCACCTAAAAAAAATGAACATTTGATTCAAGAAAGGCATCCAGAAATTCAGAAGCCTATATGGAGCTTAGTGAAACTACTCTGAATCTCTTGGATCTACCATATTGGAATAGACTTTCTGACTGGAAAGAGAAAATATAAATGCAAGTGAAAACAACAACAACAAAAAACAAAAATCAAACAGCTGGACAAATTTCTCCAAACCTCAAAAAAGGTTCCGATTTAGACCAATTCTTATTTCATCTGCACTAGTTTTTATGACAGGCTATTTGCATCATCCATTTATAAAAAAAAGTTGTTTGCATAGATGTATGTACTCAGGGTTGGGGCTATTGGAAAGCAGTAACTGTGGAAGCTAAATATAGTAATATGAATTCAAATTTGATGTCAGTTAGCACCAAATGATGATATCTAAAGAGGAGACTAAGATTACAATCTAATGATAATAATGACTGTGTTAAGTCTGTGCCAATACCCATTTTTATTATCATTTCATCTGTTTGTGACAATCTTTGTCAGAGGAATAGACACTGTAGCCACATTTCTTATCCCATATATTCCGTTCATTTATAGTGTTGTGTGATGTTACTTACACCTTTCAGGAGCTGAACAAACCTATTCTGCTCTTACTTGGATTAGTTCATAGAAAATCAGGATTGGAAGGGACCTCAGGAGGTCATCTAGTCCAACCCCCTGCTCAAAGCAGGACCAATCCCCAGACAGATTTTTGCCCCAGGTCTCTAAATAGCCCTTTCAAGGATTAAACTCCCAACCCTGGGTTTAGCAGGCCAATGCTCAAACCACTGAGCTATCCTTCCCCTCACATGACCCTTCCTAAAGTTCCCTCCAGTGACTTGTTCTGGCATGGTGGGACCCACAACAAGGCAATGATCAATTCCCTTTCAATAGCCATTCCCACCTCCCCAAGTCTTCTGTCTTAGTGGTGGTAATGGGTAGGAGAATGGATAATTGGGACTTCTGCATAGATATATGATTGATTAACTCTGAGCCCTCCCAGACTACTCAGTCCATCGGGGTCAAGTTTCCTCCCCAGACTCACTCAGGAAGGTGTGGTTACTCCTCCAGCCCTGTCAGGAGAGGGAACAGGGCAACTCCCTAGGCCCAGTGGAGGGAAAGGGGAGGGGTCATGCCGGGAGCAGGGAGGGAGTCTGCGCTGCTCAGCAGGCCCAACCAGGGGCTGGTTTATTAATGTGTGTGTGGGCAGTGGGAGAGAGAGGGTAAGAATGGGATGGACAATCTGATCACCATACCGTGAACATTAAGGGAAACATCTTCTGTTCTATTTCACAGAAAATATATTAAAATTCAAATACTTTCTCATGACAGATTGTTACAAGAATGGGAAATGGCACAAACAATCCATTATGATGACAATGATTTAACAAAAAAAAAGGAAGGTTAATTATAATTGAACATTCCCTATGGATATCTCAGGAGCTATGTCTCAGTCTATTTCTTATTGACAGGTGGTAGTGTAAATTAAATGTGGTATTATGAATTCAAATTGGATTTCAACTGCTCATCATGCAGGCTATGGCATTAGAATAGGTGGAGATGATTATAGTGTAAAGACCATAATGAAATTGGGTTACTTTGTGCCATTTTCCATTCTCACTGATTTTTCATGAGGATGATTTTTATGGTCTTCTTGCAATATATGTCACTCAAAGAATGTATTAGTCTGAATTTTCTGCCCTTGATACTTAGGCAATGGTATCAAGTATGGTATCAACTCAATAAATAATGTTATTGCAGCTATTTTGGTCCCAGGAAATTAGAGCAGCAGAGACAGAAATGACTCATGTACAGAAGAGGTATAGCACGGGCAGCAACAATGCAAGCTTCCCCTATTCTTTCAATTCTAACTACCTGAATGCTTATCAGAATGGTCATGGCTAGGACCTGATCCTAAAACAACACACATCAGAGGAAACACAACAAAGACACACTGAAAGCGTATCTTAAGAAAATTGATGTGGACATGACAAGCTGGGAAGAGCAAGCCACCAACCGACCCCAATGGCGCCATATCCTCCATCAGGCAGTGGCCCGTTTCAAGGAGAAGTGCCTTGCCCTCAAAGCTGAAAAGAGAGACAGTAGGAAGGAAAAAGAAATAACTTTCTGCCACAAATTGTCTGTACCTACTGCGGGTGGATTTGTGGTTCCAAGATCAGACTCCTGAGTCATCTCAGGACCCATTTGTAAATCCATGGTAGAGATCATCCTCAAATCGAGGGATTGCCAATCAATCAAATTAACTCATATATGTGGACCCTCCTATTGATTTCAATGGAGCCACTCAGGTGAATAAATGTAAGCATGTGTTTAAATGTTTCTAATATTGGTAACAAAGTAGTTCAGGCTTTAATCCTATTTGTATCTTGTCCTCTCTAATGGAGACTACCAGTACAGTAGATACTATAGTGTATTATATATGTATATTACACACAAACAAACCTATATTCAAAGAATGTTTTTAAGATTGCAAAGTTTGCAAAGATTGCAAGGCATGCAAAAATTAGGAAATGTCAGAATTAGGTTGGATGGCCAGCTTTAATTCTGCCCTCTCTGTGTATGCATTGTGACATGCTACTAGCTCTGCCTGCACTAAAGGGACAGTGCTAATTAGTGTCAATTATTGTGTTGATTTTAGAGAGGTGGAGGTAGCAACTTTACAATGTGCCTCAATAATGTACCAAATTAAAAAAAAATGCTCTTCCTCCTCCCCACATTTCCAGTTTCAATTCTATTATATACACAGTAAAGAGGAAACAGGCCATATCTGACATACAGATGAAAAATTTAGTGTGAAATAATATTTAAAAGAATAGGAGAGAATAGAAAGCAACTAAATTTTCAAACTTGGGTGGATCCCTAAAGCCCTGTATCTAATATGGCAGAGATGCCTTTGCATGCACAAATCAGATTAATTGTTCAACAAATTGATATTTAAATACATAGTTATCTGGTTTGCTCACAAAACATGTGGTCTTTTGTAGGTGCAAGCAATCACCGTCCTGCACTTTAAGCGGGGCAGGGGTGTTGTCTGGATGGCCGGGAGAAAAGGGAAATGCTTTCTGGCTTGGGGGAGGAAAGGAGATGTAAAACTGCTGGAAAAGCAGTCAGCGTGGTGGATGACTCATCACCTAGGAATGAGGGGTTTAAAAAGGTCAGCCTGAGCGTGGGCAGGGAACAGGCTGGGCTCCGGTGCATGGCTTCCTGCAGGACCACGTGCAGTCAAACGGTAAGCGGGGATAGTGGGAAGGAATTGGCTGGAATTTGTAATATCCCGGCAAGGAAATTGCTGGAGGGACCTGGATGAAAAGGGGTGGAGCTGGTGGAAGCCTCCCACCCCCAAAATTGGCTGGAATTGGAGGGTCCTGGCAGTCGATCTGCTGAAGGGACATGAACGGAAAGGTGGGGGAGGGGACTGAAAAAGCATTCCCTCCCCCCCGGTGAATTGTGGGGGTTTTCACCTGCACGGCTCATTTTATCCGCCAGGTTAGTCCCAGACATCTAATAATAAAGTTCTGGCCTGATTAAACCGATATCTAATGTCTCCTATCATTCTTTCAGCATAGCCAGACAATCACATTCTAGCAATCATACCTATTGTGGCCAGGTTTGAAAATTAGTCCCTAATTATTTGACTAGAAATGAATGTATTAGCATTTCACAGAACTATACAAAATAGCTTAATCTTTCACTTAGTGTCTGGTTCCAAACTATCTTTACACGACAAAACAATTGTAATAGTATCTGATTTAAAACACTTCAGCTCAACAGAAATACTTTTTTCCACCCATTATTATTAACAACATGTAATTATTCATGACATTTGGGATTATTGAACATAAATAGAAGAAAGAGAGAGACATGTTAAGCCTTTCTGGAGATGAAAAGGAATTGTAGATCTTTATTGTGCCACCTAATTTAATTAATGTATTCCTTATGCCATCTGGTCAGATTAATTTAAAAGTTAACAAAAGAGATCACTCTGAATTAAAACATAATAAATGGAAAGCAACTTTAAAAAGAATATTTTAGATTATGTCATCACTATAACAACTGGACTGTCAGCAAAGTGATAGATACCATAGCAGCCAATTCTTTAGACACTTCATGTGATATCTTTACTACATGCTTCCATATATGGATTGCCATATCACCATTTTAAGATAAAGTAATTAGAGGGGTAAGGGCTTAATTTAAGGGCCTGTTGGAGAAACTCAGTACTGTAATATCTTTCACTGTTCAGATGTGTGTTAAAGATGGGTGAATACCTCAGGAAACAAAATATTTTGTATTTGCAGAGAACTTCTAAACACTTGACAAACACTAAATTATGCTTTGCAAAGCCTCTGAGGCACTGCATTCCCATTTGACAGATGGGGAAAATGAGAGGCAGAATGATTCAGTGACTAATGCAAGGTCACACAGCAAGTCAATGACAAAATTGGGCACAGCAGACAGACCTGTGTTAAACCCATTAGACCATGTCACCTCTTCCAAAATATGAGACATCCAAGCAAGTGCAAAGCACTAAAGCCAAATTTCACAGCTTCCAGCAGGCTCAGACTTTAAACCCTGATGTTGTATCCTGTTATGATGCAACCCTCAAAAAGTATGTACTATGGGATGCCATCCGTGGAGTATGAATGGTAGGAGTGGACTAGCTGTCCATAAATGCAGCTAGCCACATGACCCTGAAATATGGGAGATGAAGGAGAGGGATGGACACTCCTGGCAGTTCTTTGACGTATCTATTTCTAATCAACCCTATCTCAGGTCATATTGCCAGTACTGGAATCAATGAAAAAGAATTTTAATACTACAATGACAGGAGTACAGATGAACATATTTCTCCTGATTATCAAACAATGCTAAGGTAGGATGGAATTGTTTAGCTTATTTTTTTAATAGTCTCTTATGTCAGTTGCCATGTTACTTGGGTCACAAATTATGCCATTTAATTTGCCAAACAACAGCAAGAAGCTGAGAATTCACAGCTGTCCTGATAAACAAGTCACACTCTTGTAATTTGATCCACAAAGGGCCAAGTGTTTGCCAACTGAATTCAAGCACAGGATATAGGCCTTAAAATTCAAAGTGACCTCACTGTTTCCACATGGAAAACTGTATCATATCTTTCTAAAATTTCAGACTGATTGACTGAGCAGAACTACTTTTTTTTAAATGGTAAATAGCACAACAAATTATCAGACTACATTTGTGTTGTATTAAATCCTAAAGGCAGTAAAATTTTGGGATAAATGTCAATTGTGCTCTTCAATGCCTATCAGAGTGCAGAGCTTGGTTATACTCAATTGGCTATCCAACCGCCCCCCCCCCTTTTTTTTTTTCCTGAGACTGCCATATTGTTCTTGAGATTTCAGTATTAAAAAAGGGGTAATACTTTCTACCCCTTATGGTTTTGAGAAAACTTTGAAAACATAAAAAAGTGAAAATTATCACAATGCTGCCTGCCTGTATCTGCAGAGACCTTGAAACAGTAACTCTGTGGCCTGTGTAGGGCTTCTTTGCTCCGTGTGTTTTTGCTTCTTCTTTTCTCTATCACACTCACACACGTACAGTGTCACACACCCCGCCACCAACAGTGCCCCAGCTTCTGCTTTTGCAGTCTCAATCACCAGGATCTGAAGGGACTACTGGGAGCCACATGGTACAGCTTCTACTCAAGCCTTGGCACATGCCTGTGGTTTGAGTGTTGGCTCCTTCTGCTTCATCTATGTAGTTCCACAAAGGAGCTTGATTGTTTCTTATATTTATACAGAATGAAGGGTGGTGGTTACAATGAGCTTTTGCCCAACCCTCCAGCATAACAGTACTGTTGATGCTAACTTCCCACAGCATTGTTCTTATTGGCTGCTTGGGCCCCTCTCATGTTACTTACTTTCAGCAGAGCACAGCTGAAAACTCAGCACTAAGGGTATGTCTACACTGGCAGAGTTACATCGCCACTCAGAGAGCACTGAAGGTAAACCACTGTTGTGTATTCACTCTCAGCTGCCTGCACAATAGCGTGTTCACACTTGCAACACTTGCATTGCTATTCAGAGCGGTGCACTCTGGGCAGCTATCCCACAGAGCATCTCTTCCTCTTCTGCCACAAAGAGTTGTGGGAAGACAGAGGGGGTCGCGGGGCATCCTGGGTCCTGTCCTAATGCCCCGTGATGCATTGCTTCACATCCCAGCAATCCCCGTGCTTCCGTCCGCATTTAGCGCCATCTTTCAACGGTTTGTGTACTGCGCACTCTGTCTCTTTGGTCTGAAGGAATGGATCCCGCACTGTTGATAAATATGCTGCTCACTCTCACTAGCACGTCATGAGTGGCAGTGGATTTATTCCTTAAACTACAAAGGCAAGAGAAGTTCGACATTGATCTCACCACACGTAGTAACTATGACACGAGACCATAGTGGAATGCCGCTTTTGGGCTCGGGAAACAAGCACTGAGTGGTGGGATCACATCGTCATTCACGTCTGGGATGACAAGCAGTGGCTGCAGAACTTTCAGATGAGGAAAGCCACATTCATGGGACTATGTGATGAGCTCGCCCCAGACCTGCGGTACAAGGACACAAGAATGAGAGCTTCCCTATTGTTGGAGAAGCACGAGGTGTTGCACTGTGGAAGCTGGCTACACCAGACTGCTACCGATCAGTCGCTAACCAGTTCGGAGTCGGAAAGTCGACCATTGTACTCGTGTTGATGGAAGTGTGCAAGGCCATTAATCGCATCCTGCTCCGAAAGACTGTGACTCTGGGCAATGTGCATGACGTTGTGGATGGCTTTGCACAAATGGGCTTTCCTAAGAGCAGAGGGGCGATAGATGGCATGCATATTCCAATTTTGGCATGAGACCACCTAGCCACTGAGTATATTAATCAGAAGGAGTATTTCTCTATGGTTCTCCAAGAGCTTGTGGATCACTGTGGGCATTTCATTATGTGGACATTAACAAAGGCTGGTCTGGAAAAGTACATGTATCTTTCATAACCCTGGCCTGTTAAGGAAGTTGCAAGCAGGGACTTTCTTCCCAGGCCAGAAGATCACAATAGGGGAAGTTGAAATGACCATTATGATCCTGGGAGACCCTGCCTACCCTTTAATGCTGTGGCTTATGAAGCCACACGCTGGGCACCTTGACAACAGCAGTTCAACAACAGGCTAAGCAAGCACAGAATGACTGTTGAGTGTGCTGGCCAATGAAAATATTCCTATACTTATAGCCGCATGCTGTACGCTCCATACAGATACAAGCCTGCTTTCTGCAGCCCTCCTGCCCGCAACAACTTACTTCAGTGATTCCCAAAATCCAAGCCACTTACCAGGGTCCTCCTCTCCTATTTGTGCTTCTCCACACTCCGGCAGCTGTGACTGGATAGCCTCCTCTGGGGTAGAGAAGAGGTCCTGGCTTCATGCATCTCTGATCTCCAAGTTGTCGTCTACCTCTGGGTTCCCCTCCCCCTCCACATCCTCATCTAAGATTTCCTCCTCCTGGCTTGGTCCATTCTCGACTGGCATGCGAGCCACCGAAGTATCCACAGTGGTCTTCGCAGTGGAGGTGGGCTCGCCACTGAGTATTGCAGCCAGCTCTTTGTAGAACTGGCAGCTCATGGTCGCAGCACCAGAGCCGCGGTTTGCCTCCTGCGCCTTGTGGTAGGCATTCCGCAGCTCCTTCACTTTGACCCTGCACTGCAGTGTTTCCCACTCATGCATTGTGAAATCTGTCCATAGGTATCATAATTCCTTCAATTGGAGTGCAGCTAGGACTGGACAGCCTCCTCTCCCCAAATAAAAATAATATAAATACATACCTATCTCATAGAACTGGAAGGTCATCAAGTCCAGTCCTCTGCCTTCACTAGCAGGACCAAGTACTGATTTTGCCCCAGATCCTTAAGTGGCCCCTCAAAGATTGAACTCACAACCCTAGATTTAGTAGACCAATACTCAAACCACTGAGCTATCCCTCTCCCCCAAATGCTGATGAGGTCCTGCAGCTTGGCATTGCTTCAACTGGGGGATGGCCTGGTGCATGGAGCTGGGATGGTCACCTAGAAAGATGTGCTGAGACCATTGCATGCATCACCAAGAAAACAGGAAGGGGACTTCCAAAATTCCCAAGGAATTTAAGGGGTGGGGATCATGGTTAGTCACACGAGGGCAAGGCGGTAGAGTTCAAACTGATGACCAGAGAGGCGAGAATAGGCATGGTGGGACACCTCCCAGAGGCCAATGGCAGTGCTGTAATCGACCAGGGTTTCTACACTGGCACTGCTGCGCTGTAGCCCCATCGCAGAAAGCTGTATACCTCTTGTTCGGGTGGTTTTTACAGAGCGCTGCAACTGTGCAGTTTTTGTGCACTAAGTGGCTTGGCAGTGTGTACACCTTGGGAGTTACACCGCAGAAAGATGCTTTACTGCACAGAATTGCCAGTGTAGACAAGGCCTAAAGCATTCACACACAGAAAACCCTACATTAAATTTGTTAAGACATAAAATGTGTCTTGGGGAAGGAGTTAATAGGAGACTTACAATAAAGGAACTCACAACAGAATTGTAGGAGCAAACAGGCAGTGCCTGGAGGGAAAAGAAGAGACTGAACATGGTTCACTGCAAAAGAGTGACTGTTGTACTGTCCTTTCCCCACAAAATTTCCCTTTGAAGAGGTTGATGCCCCATCTGGCCACTTTGAACCTAATCTCTGTTTTAAAAGCTAAACATACATAACTGTTCTATCCAAACACTTTCTTTTGTGAAAATTGCTGGGCCACAAACTGCTGCTAAACACATACACTTATTTAGAATCTTTCTCCCACTGTTTTCTCTTACCCTTTTAGCAGACACTACATTTCTCACTGGAAAAAATATATGAAATTACATTTTACATTTTTTTACTTTGGAAAACAAAATGAAGGGAATGTACTCTCACAGCACCAAGTCATGCCATGGATGCACCAGACAGCAACTGGGGCTTGAGCCAAAGTAGTGCTGAGTTTTCTCAACTCCCACTAGCTCTTATGGCCTCTCAGAAGCATTCAGCAATGTGCAGAATGTAGGCCTTTGTGCACTTCTCTGGCCTCAACCTCACGATGCACCTGATAATTACAACAGTGGGATTAGGTCATCGTTTTGTGGTTTATTGCTGTAACCTCCTATCCCATTTACACACTCTACTATTGTAATCATATCACAAGCATTATTATTAGAGGGTACTAATACACATTAATATAACACTTTGCTTTTAGCCATCTTGTTACTGTCCATGTTGGTAACATGCAAAAAAAACCTGTCAAATTACTAATGTTCATCTTGATTAAACCAGCACTAACCCAGTAAAGATGCAGAAAGGATTATTCAGAGAATGAAATGTAGACCCTTTACTTCTGTGTCATATATTCAAATCTGGTTCAGGTCAGTAGGGATTCAGTGGCCTATGTGAAAGGAGAGAGAGATCATCTAGTTCCTAATGCCTAAGGTCTGTATTCATAAAAATCATTGGGAGTTTTTGGGGTGTGGTGGTGGTGGTGTTGATGTTGGGTTTTTTTGGCAGTCTCAGCAGAAAGGCCAAAAACTGAATGGTCATGGAGTCTGATCCTTTGATCAAGAGGTACTTCTGGGCTTTGTGAGAGAAGATTGCACAGTATGATAGATAAATTCAACCTTTACTCTACAGGGCTGTCACCCCAATACCTTCCACCAGTCCTAAATTCACTTGAATGAAGACCAAAAAAAGGACTGTTCAAACTAAATAGTGTGCAAAGTAACAGTTTGGTCACCAGGTGAATCACATCATCTGCTGCTCATTGTAATTGAATACAAAGTTGAAGTAGATGTGAGGGACATCAGTTCAGATTTTACTGACACTAGGAAATCCCCCCCCCACACACACACCCTTTTCTGGTTCCATGGAATACACAATTACGTGTTGTGATTTGCATTGCAGAGTAAGTGTGAGTTGCTTTTGTTATTCATTCACAGGTTAGAGTAACTTTTTGTTTATCAAGCCATACATAAAAATGTAATCATTCCATTGTCAGGAGCCTAAAGCTAATGTTAATTACAGTTTGAAATTTCGATTATTAATGCATCTTTACCTACTGAAGTGTGAAATAAGCAATAGTAGTTGGAATACACCAATTAAATTAGCTTCTGAGACTGGAATTCATAAATAGGATACTCTCTGGCATTTACAGCTAACACTGTAACACAACATGTAAGGGCTGGAAGATTCTGTATTTGAAACAATATACCTTAAAAATGATAGAAATGAGGAAAGAGAATTGTGCCTTTTATGTAAAGGTATAGATAAATAACATGCATACGGCATGCTTTATGTGTTGTGGATGAAGTTGCTGTATGTATTCTATTCAGCTGCCCATTTGCAAATTCAAAATAATATTTCTATAAGTCTTACGGCATACGCCACATATACAAAGCCACATAAGCAAATGCACTCACAGGAGAGCTGGGCAAATATGGTAAAAGCTTATGTGAGAACAACCATTCAAATAAAAAGCATAAATATACTTTAAAGCTAATTCATGCCTCCATCTATTTTATTCATTTTCTGAGATCATTCATATGAGCAATATTATTATTATTATTATTATTTGATAAGGCTAGCTTTGCAAAAAAAGAAAGGGTCACAGATACTTTTGAGAAAAATCAAATCATTAGACTTACAAATATCCTTGTGAATCAGTTAAGAACCATCCTTATGTTCAAGTACAAAGAGGATGCAGAGAGATAATAAGGACCACATTTTGAAAAACATGTATGCAAAAATGTATATATGCTTTTTCAAGGCCCGCATGCAAAATTGCACACAGAAAGACATGTGAAAGGGGAGTGACAATCCCAAACATATATTTGGTCATCCTAGCTGGGTGCATGTACTTATTTGACCACCACACACTTGCAAAATGTGTCCAAGATCATACAGAACATGTATGGGAAAGGCAGAAACAAAACCTGTGCCTGTGTCCTAACCATTAGAACAAGAGAAATATCTAGAATTTCTTGAGGGTATTTTTAAAATATAATTTAATATTTTAGTTTGTAGAGATTTGTAAACTAAAAGCAGGGAGAGAAAAAAGATAAAATAGACAAGAGTGCCTTATAAGAAGAAAGAAAATGAGATTTGGTATATGCATCTCTTACATAAAAGAGCATAGCTGAAATTGTTATATAATCTGTATATATAAATATAAAATAGTCAGTAACCTTTTAATTATTGTCATAGAATTATAGAAGCCTAGGGCTAGAAGGGCCAACAAGGGTCATCTAGTCTATTTTAATAGAAGTAATTGATCGCTGGATTTCTGAAGCTAAGAGAAGACTCCAACTACTCATGTTTGAGAGGATTTATGCTACCAATGCTATACCATAAAATGCAATATATCCATAAAGGTTTGTTTGCTGAAAACAACCTTTCTAATTTTGTAAAGTACTTTCAATTACCAGTATTGACATAAATTTAAAGCCAGAAGGGACCATTAGATTATCCCATCTGACCCTCCTCTATATCACAGCCCATTAAACTTCACCCAGTAACCCCTGTATTGAGTCCAATAGCTTGTGTTTGACTAAAATGTACTATAGTATATTTTTCAGAAAAACATCCAGTCTTGATTTGAAGACTTGAAGAGATGGAGAATCCACCACTTCCCTTGGTTGTTTGTTCCAGCGGTTAATCACTCTTACCATTAAATAAGTGTGCCTAATTTCTAATTTAAATTTAACTGGTTTCAGCTTCCACCCACTAGTTATTGTTATGCTTTTCTCCGCTAGATTAATGACCCACCTTAGTACTCAGTATTTTCTCCCCGTAAAGTCACCTCTCAATCTTCTTTTTAATAAGCTAAAACAATTGAGCTCTTTGAGACTCATTGTAAAACATTTTCTCCAGTCCTCAGTTCATTTTTGTGGCTTTCTTCTGCACGTTCTCCACTTTTTCAACATTCTCTTAAAAATTTGTACACCAGAACTGTACCCAGCATTATACTATTGAACTCACCAATGCTGTATGCAAAGGTAAAATTACTTCCCAATCTTTCTCATTATTCTCCTGTCTATACAACCAAGAATTGCGCTAGTCTTTTTTTGCCAGAGCATCACACATTCAGTTGCTTGTCTGTATAAACCCTCAATCTTTTGCACTGCTTTCCAGGATACAGTCCCCTATTCTGTGTTTCCTAGATGTATAACTTTTCATTTGACTTTTCATTTCAATACATTTAGTTTGAATGGGCCAGTTTATCAAGAGATCCAGATTACTCTGTCCTCATTATTTACCATTCTGCCAATCTTTGTCTCATCTGCACATTTTATCAGCAGTGATTTAGATTTACTTCCAGATAACTGACGAATATTTTGAATAGATTTGGGTCTAGTACTGATGCCTGAAGAAACCCACCACAAAGACCCTTGTTCTATAACAATTCTATGTTGATTATAATTTGTAAAGATCTGTCAGTTAGGCAGATCTTGATCTATTTAATGTAGGGTTTAGTGATATTTTTGTAGTGCATTTTTAAATATTAGAATGCAAGTCAAAAGCCCTACAAAAGTTAAGTATGTTATATCAACACAGGTTCCTTGATCAAACAAACGTCTAACTTCTTCAAAAAATTGCTTGACAATCTATTTTCTATAAAATGATATTGACGGGCATTAATTATATTCCTATCCTTTAATTCTTTATTAACTGAATCTTGTATCAGCTTTTCCATTATTTGGTCCAGGACTGATGTCAGGCTATTTGGGGTATGTTACCAATGCCATTCTTTTTTGCCCTTTTTGAATATTGGTACAACATTAGCACTCTTCCAGTATTCTGTAATTTCTCTGATATTACAAATGTATTGAAAATTAACGTCCGTGGGCCAGAGGATGCTATTTATCTAGGTCTGCTAATTTTAAAAAGTTTTTCCCTAGTAGATATTTTTTAATATCCTCCTTGGATACTAATAAACTGGAAAGTATTTTATCATCCTCAAGGTATATAATATAATTCTACATTTGTTTTTTCTAAATACAAATGCAAAATATTTATTTAATATGTTTGCCTTTTTTGCATCACTATTATCAATTTTACCATCTCCATCTAGTAAAGGGCCTAAACCATTGCAAGAATTTCTTTTGTTCCTAATATACTTAAACTTCTCCTTATCCTTATCTGTGCCAGCTATGATTTTTTCCTGAAGTCTTTAGTGTCCCTAATCAATTTTCTACACTCCATCACTTCTAATTTACATTGATTGCTATCTATTTTCCCTTTTCGCTACAAAAAAAAATACCCCTACTAGCTAGGAAGTCTTTGAGCCTAATTTCCCTCTCACACGTTCATAAATAAGAGAATTCAAATTCAATGACAGGAGTTTTGTTGGGATAAAATCTTTTTTAAAAAAATGCAACAATTGTATATGCCAATCTTTGTCTCGCTCTTCATTTGTTGTGAAAACAAGCTTCTAGTGTTGGAGCCATTTTGTCCAGATACCAAGTTCAAATTATGCTTCTGGTGTTTATTTGACTTATATTAGCACTTAACAACTTTATTTAGAAACTATTTAGTGCTTTGATGACCTCCTTCACCATCCCACTTACCCTTCAACTTTACCACCCTCCCTTCCCTCCATGCCATCCCAACCCCCTCCAATGATTTGGATAATTTTAATTGCACTAACCTTCCTTAAAATTTTAGGGTCAGATTTTCAAAGAGGCCTAAGGAAGTTAAGCACCAAAATCCCATTGACACAATGACAGATGTGCTCTGTTATCCTCTTTAAAAAGCTCAACCTTAGTTCTTAAGGTGGTGTGTGGGAAGTGTATTTTTAGAGCTGATTAACAGTCTTTTCTATTTTTGTCTTAGCTGTTTATAATCACAGGAAGACTATTGTAATTTTGATCTCAATTCTCTAGTAAGTTAGTATGCTATAATGCATAGATTGTTTCATGCTAGCCAGCTATATGGTATAATATGAGAGCACATGCTGCCACACAGGAGTAGTAAAATCTATCAAAATAGAATAATTGTCCAACTAGTTCAATTTATTTAACGTGTTTTCAATTTTTTTTCTCAGAGTCACAGGGAGGACTTCCGTCATACAGACTTACTCCAGAATTGTTTACTCTCTCCATTTTAAAATGTTTTTTACTCACTCAGGTCTAAAATACCAAATAATACCGAGCTGTCAAAAGTTCTGTGAGTTTTGCAATATCCTGTCTCTGAAGGTAGACAAATGCAGACACTTTGGAGAAAGGCATAATGCCTCCTAATTGTGCACTACTATACTACAGGGGGAAATTTTACCCTAACTCCAGCTGGTGATTAGCTTAAAGCCTTCAGCATGAGGATTGATAGCCATTGTAATTTTATACTAGATAATGTAACTGCAGATATTATCCTTGCTACGCAGTAATTATTGCTTCCTGAGCTGGCAGAGGATGGGAGCCATGCAGTGGCAATGCGCTTCACTCCAAGCTGTAGAAGGATGGGAGGGGGAAGGAGAGGCAGGGAAAGGGAGTGTGAAACATATCGCCCTTCAGTGACACATGTAACTCTTCCTGGTGAACTTTGGGGGATATTTCTAAACCAGACAGGTAAGTCAGTTGTTACATTCTACACTTGAGAATAGGGAATAATGCAGGTAAAAAAAAATAGTGGGGTCCTTGAAGAGGGAATTGGAAGAGCTTTACTTGGGTAACGACTCCACTATGTTTGATACATGTTCAATGGTGATTTTTTCCCATTAGAACTGCATTATAAATTAATATGAAAGACATTTTGGTGAAATGGAAGATTGCAAATTAGCATCCCAACCAATCCATCCCTCTAAGGAAGTTGAAATACTTTTTTATCTGCTGCCAAAGGTGAATTTCATTTTTACAACCAGCCAACAACACTCAAAATTTGGTATTTTGCAGTTGGCAACAAATGTTGGTTAGTTATATAAATCATCCAGGCAACAGAAACAATACCTTCTTGTTTATGCAACTAAACAAGCACAGAATTATCAATTTCAGTTATTTTCAAAGAGTCATTTGCAAATAATTTACAGACAGAAATATTCACTGAATAAATTTGCAAATAATGTTCTGAATTTTGTGTAATAAATTGCCCAGTGTCAATTATTCACCCAGCTTTAATCACAATATAGGCTTAAATATTAAAAGGCTACACAGAGTCATCCAAAAAGATAGTTATAAAACAAGTACCTTGCAATCTGAAGTATGTAACACAAAAGGAAACTGCATTGCAAAATTAAAACTAGATCATGGGTTTAAATTAAAACACAGAATACATTTAAGAATGCTCTTTTAAAGCTCCCCCCTTTGAAAGCAACACCAGAAACCATCCTGTTCTTCAGGGATCTGAAAGTGGTGACAAGTGAATAATAATTAAGGAGGAATTCAAAGAAGATTTTCCACATCTTTCTAAAGGCATGAGTACACTGGAGAATAACATTTAAAGACTGAAAATAGAGTGTAGAAATGACTTAACTCCTACATACCACTGGGAGAGAGAGATCAGATAGCTCAAGTCTATCATTACCTTATAGAGGACTGTTTATTGGGCTGGTTTCAGGAGACATGTATCCGACAACATAGCTGTATCTAATGATTTCAGCTTTACATATTTTAAGAATTCCTAACGGCCTCTTGTTTATCTTAGGCTTGGTCCACACTGGGGTAGGGGATCCATCTAGGAAATGCAACTTCAGCTACGAGAATAGCGTAGCTGAAGTCGACGTTTCCTAGATCGAATTAAGTTTACTTACTGCGGGTCCACGCAGCACAGGCAAGCTCCCCCGTCGATAGCGCTTCCTCCTCTCGGTGAGCAGGAGTTCCGCAGTCGATGTGGGAGCACTTCTGGGATCGATTTATCGCGTCCAGATGAGACGCGATAAATCGATCCCAGAAGATCGATCTCTACCTGCCAAATCAGGCGGATAGTGTAGACCAAGCCTTAGAGTTACATCGAGCATCAACAGTAAGGTGTTGTGTCAAACAGTCACTAGCCAGTCGCACCATGATGTCTTATAACATGGCAATTGGGGTCTTCAATTAGGTTTCCAAGCAGACCTGCTTCAGTTTTCTGGAACTGTTTCTGATTCTGCTCCCACAGATTCTGCTCCCACAGATTCTGGTCTGGTGTCAGGATGGATGGAGGCCAACGGTTAAATCTCTCTCCCTGCCTTGATAGTCAAACAGCTTATTCCCCTGGCTTACCTTCTCCATCCCAGACAGAGATGGTAGAAAAACTGAGGGATTGGATCATAAGGATGAGCGAAAAGGAGGGAGTTGCAGCAGCAGTCTGCTGAGCCTCAGCAGGTGCGTGGAGAAAGTTGAGCAGCAGCAATACAAAAGCAGAGCCCAGAATGTGGGAAGAACTGAGAGAGTATTACTTTATCATAGCACGGAAAGGGGAGTATTATTGGTGGACTGAGGAAATAGGGTGAATATTGAGGAACAGAGGGTGAGGGAGGAATGGATAGGCTGTAGGATTCAGAGGAAGAACTAGTGGATTGATAGGGGCATTGATGGAATTTGGGGACAGGGACAGCTGATATATTTTGAGGGGGGTGTTATGTTCACAGAGAGTGGAGTTAGATAAAAAAACAAATACTCATGCTGGAAGTAAACTCACGTTACATTAGGCTGGCAGTCTGCTGACTGACTGCTACTCCTAGACACTTCACTATAGAACCACCTGGCCTGCAAAGAGGACCAGGAAAAGCCTCCCCCCTCCTGCCCCCACCATGCACACATACTCTTAAGGTGATAGCTTGCACTTCCAACAGTCCTCAGTACACCATGGTGGGGTTGGTACCTGACAGGCCTAAGGGGAAATTCTATGGGGGACTGCACCTTTTGGGCACTGTACATGTTATTTCCAGGGCCAATGGGGGGGTGAGGGGAAAGGCAGGAGGGCCATTTGGCCTGAGCCTCAAGCTCAAAGGGGCCTCAATTTTAGACACTTGTTAATTTTTTGGCATTTGATAAATTTTGCAACTTGTTTTTATGTGCATCCCTATTGGACCACAATGTGACAAACACTCTTAGCTTAGAACTGCAAATTTAAGCAAATAAGAGATGTGATTTGGTAAAAGACATCATTCTTTTGTTTACGGATATAGACTTTGTCATATTAAAGAGTTAATAAAAATATATCGGTTCTGATGGCACAAGATTAGACCATGTGTTGTCATTTTTTATTTTTATTATGGCTAGGGGGCTCAAAAGCTGGAAGTGGCCTGGGCCTCTCTGGACCTCTGAGAGGGCTTGGTTATTTCTCGAGCTTTCTGTTGTACTTATGGAACAGGTCTGGTTCCAAGCTCCGTGGACTGGCAGGAGCAGCAAATGCTGAGGAGAAAATGTCAGCCTCAGTGAGGAGATAATGACTAGTGGCACTTGGGACAAGCTGGAAGCCCAACTACTTTCTTTAGCACGAAGACGGAGCAGTCAAGCTTAGAATGTGCCTTGGGGAGGAAGAAAACCTGACCCAGGGCACAAAGCTATGTCCCTCCCCATATAACTGGTTTTCCCGTTAGACTTGCTTCCCATGGGATTTGACCTACCGACTCCCTGAGTAGCTAAAGTCTGCCTTCTTGAAATCCATTATCTTTATTGTGCTGTTTCCCCCTCATCATTCCTTCAAATTATGAATGCTATCATTGCATGATCACTTTCACTTATCTACTTCCAAATTCTTATACAGTTCCTCCCTATTTGTCAAAAGCAAATCTAGAAAGGCTTCTCCCCCTTCTGAAATAAAAACTTGTTTCCAAATTATGCAACAAAACACAAACAAAAAAACCCACACAGAGCCATAAAATATTTACAGTACAAATGAAAGTGACAATTGTAATCAAATTGTTATAAGGATTGACAGAGTTTGGATCTGGCCATCTGAGATTTACAGGTGTTCATTGTCACTATCAACTTTCAAGACTATTACCTAAGAAGGGCACCAGAGCTGTGAACTGTTTGGAACCATGCATGGTTTGGGTCCATCCCTAACATTAGTGCAAGTTTTGCAAAGAAATATAATTCACATGTGATGTCCCATTACTTTTTGAATCTGCAGGAGTAACCTTACACTTGAGTATCATGTGGATGCACCACTGAACCAGCCTGTTAGCCTTTAGTGCTTATGTCTTGGGGAGAACTTTGATGCTGTCATGATGCTACATCAGAAGTCAGGAAAAAAATCCTGTAAAAAATACAATCTTCTGACAGGAACATACTGAGATGTCTTACTGAATTCATATAAAATAAAGAAAGAAGCAAACATTAAATTACAGTGATCCAATTCCATTTCAGAGTTCTGGTAACTACGCAAACCTCTTGGGCTTTGCTCTTGTCACCTTATAATGTCACCAGAATCTCTGGAAGGAATTATAGCCCCATAATTCGGTGTTACTTGTTATTTATTCTATTACTCGATAAGATTCTATATCTCAGTGATATTGTATCATATAACAGAACTCATCCAAAGAGACTGTGCTTGCAGCAGGTTCTAACTCATGTTAAAAACCCACTGGAATACTTGGTATAGTGAACAATTGTATTGGTATTTCTTTATTTGTTCTGATGCAGTATTAACTCATCGAGAAAAAACAAACTAAAAATATTTCAAGATACAGATTTTGATAGAATATTTCAAATGACAATAGTCCTCTTCAATGGAAAATCCTCATTTAAAATAGTTGGTTTTCTTACTACTCTGTGCCTCTACGTCCACTTGGAACACTATTCAATCACTCATTTATCGCAGTGCAGGCTATGGTTGCCAACTTTCTCATAGCAGAAAATCAAACACTCTTGCCCCGCCCCTTCCCCAAGGCCCCGCCCCCGCTCACTCCATTTCTCCTCCCTCCCTTACTTGCTTTCCCCCACCTTTGATCCCTAGCTCATTTTCACTGGGCTGGAGCAGGGGGTTGGACTGCAGGAGGGGGTGAGAGCTGTGGCTGGGAGTGCGGGCTCTGAGGTAGGGCCAGCGATGAGGGGTTCATGGTGTGGGAGGGGGCTCCAGGCTGGGGCTAAAGGGTTGGGAGTATGGGAGCGAGAGCTGGGCTAGAGGCAGAGGTGTGGGAGGGGGTATGGGCTCTGCAGGCTCTGGGATGGGACCAGAAATGAGGGGTTCATGGTGTGGCAGTGGGCTCAGGGCTGGTGCAGAGGATTGGGGTGCAGAAGGGGATGATGGCTCCAGCTAGGGCTGCAGACTTTGGGGTGGGGCTGAGAATGATGGATTTGGGTTGCTCAAGGCTCCCAGCCAATGGGACTGCGAAGCCAGTGCTCAGGGCGGGGTCAGTGCACAGAGCCCCTGTCATCGCCCCTGCACCTAGGGGCCTGAGGGACATACCAGCCACTTCCAGAAGCTGTGTGGAGACAGATAGGGGGCTTGCCTTCCCCCTAGTGCAACTGATCAGACTTTTAATGGCCCGTCAGGGGTGCTGACCAGAGCCGCCAGGGTCCCTTTTTGACTGTGTATTCTGGTAGAAAACTGGACACCTGGCATCCCTAGTGCAGGCCTTCATCAGATAGTAAAAATGTATAGCTTTAGGTTTGGAGAGATTCTGTTTCTGTGAATTTTGATGGCGTCATATTAAGATTTACTTTTTAAAAATGTTTTATTAATGCATGTTTGTGAGCTGGCAAAAATATTTTTTCTAAAATAATCAATATATCAACTGTTTATTAACATTTAGATTAGTATTTGATCTTGGGGCTCACTGGTATGCTTTAGCTCAGGGTTTCTCAACCAGTGGGTTATGACCCAAAATTTCAAAGGATTGCATGGCACCTCTTGCGGTTCCAGTCCTGGGGAGCTGGCTGGGATCAGCTCTCTTCTCTGGGTGTTATGACCTATGGGATGGCAGCGCTGCTCCAGTTTGGCTCAGCCACTCTTCCATCATGGTACCCAAAGCAGTGAGCCGAGCATATTGGACTGGAGCCACAGGAGGCGCTGATATGGGATAAGTGAAAGATGAGCTCTTCAACTCTCCCCCACCAGGACTTATTTACTGGGTCATGACAGGCCATCAATCTTTACAAATAGGTCTGAGCCCAAAAGGTTGAGAACCACTCCTTAACCGACTTTGTGCTGCTCCAGTAAAGCAAAGCTAGTCATATAATTAGTCTAACCGTTAGGCAGCGTTTACAGCTGCTTTACAAACACCAGAGTTGAGGAAACCATCTAAGGCCAGATTTACAAAGACCAGATTTACTCAGGGGCTAAGAGGCAGATATGTAACTAGTAGAATTTACAAAAGCATCTAAGTAGGTTGGACATGTAACTCAATTAGGAACTTATGTAAATCACATTTATCTGCATTTTAGGCCCCTAAATACCTTTGTAAATCTGCTCCTGTGCCCCAGAGTGTAGTGATGAATTTGCCCTTACAATTACAATATTATTATATTAATGTCATTAACTATCAGACACTATGGATTTGCACACAATACACTTTTTACCTTTCAAATAATATTGTACTTTAAAAATAAACTTTTCCTTTCTATTAGAAGATTAATTCCTTTGTGGAGGTGGTGCAACAGCAATTGATCTCTATCAACAATTACCTATTAAAATAGATTTCTACTATGCCTACATATAATGCTATCTGTCACAGTGGTCCAATGGGACATTCAGCTCTGGTAAATTGATTTCAGATTAAGTCACAATCAGCAGAAAAAAAATTCTATTTTCCCTTTCTAAAGGCCTTCAAATCTCTGCCCAGCAAGTGATGGGGGTCCCATGGTGTTTTATCGGACAATGGGTGGCCTTGAATTGTAATACAACATTCAGAAGCCTTTACAGCTTCAATGGATTTTTATCAAATGAGTGGGAAAGTTTGTGCAGCACCTGCTTACATTAAGCCTGACTCAGGCCAGTGTTATTGATCTTTCACTTTCATGAGCACTAAATTCACTCATTAATTTTGGAAAAGAAAAAAAAAGAGGACATACTATTCTAAAGCCAGATTTTTCAACAGCAGGGAATGTTTGCTGGTTACTGTATGTTTTATATTAATCTACTGCTGAATACTCAGTAAGAGTCAAAAGCTATAGCAGTCTTAACCTTGTCATTAACTACAGTACTAACACAACATTTAATGGGGATTTACTTACTGCTGTTTATAGTCATGACCAAATTTTTTTACATTGACAATTAAGTGGGGGATGGGGGAGGAGTGGGATAGAAAGTGAGCAGCAACAGTAATGGCTGAATGAAAAAATCAGTGAGTGATCATTGTTTTTTGACACAATTTTAACAAATAAAGACGAACTTAATTGTATATGAACTACCCTGTCTCAAAAATGGAGACACATAGCTGAACCCTGCTGCTTACACCAACCCTTGTCTGATTCAACACACTGGTATTTTCAAGATGTTCTGGCTGATGATGGATTTTCTCAGTAATCCAGGACTAGTCTGGGCGCTGGAAGGACTGGTTGCCACTCTGAACTGCATGTTTCACATAAAGTGCTATATTGCACCTGACTATTATGAGAATGTGCAAAGGCAGAGATGGTGTGTACGGAGATTCTTTCACTCTTTTCCCATCTCCAGATTGGGGCTTTTGCAGGGTGTAATACGACTCCGTGAGCTGAAGGAATCTTCAGGGCTAGTGATGCTGTCAGCGATAGTCTCTGAACTTCAGGGAAGGAAGGTTAGTAAACTGTCAGGGCCATTATCTTATCCACATTCACCCATGGACAATGATGAAGCAGTGGCTATAGTCTCTCATGCTAGGAACATAGGAAAGACCAATAGTCCTCTACTGCATAACCATGTTTCTGAAAGTGTCCTGTATCAGATATTTGTATGTATAACCAGGAACTATTGAATAAAAGTAAGGAGGTGGCATTGCCTTGTATACAACATCAGTGAGACCTTTACTAGAATACTGTGTCTACTTCTGTTCTCCACACTTAGAAAAAAGGACATTGAAAAATTAGAAAGAATTCAGAAAAGAGCTACAAGAATGAATCAAGGTCTAGAAAGCAAGACTTATAATGAGAAAACTTGGACACTCAATCTATTTATCAATTGAGACAATTAAAGGGTGACTTGGTCCCAGTCTATAAGTACTTACATGTGGAGAAGACTTCCAATAGCGGAAGGCTCTTTAATCTAGCAAATAAGTGAGTGACCAGTTCCAATAGCTGGAAGCTGAAGCCAGATAAATTCAGTTTAGAGGTCAGGTGTAAAGCAATGAGGGTAATTAACTACTGGAACAACTTACTCTCAGATGCGGTGGATTACTCATGACTAAAAGTCTTTAAATAAAGATCTACAACATATGGGCCTCATGCAAGAATAACTGAGTAAATGTCTTTGGCCTCTGCTATGCAGAAAGTCAGACAACATGATCATAACAGTTCCTTCCAGCATTAAAATATATGAATCTATGCATCAGAGGAAGGTACAAGAAATGCCATAGTGCTTTATTATGGTCTATAGAAAAATTTTAGTCTTAACCATCAGTTATTGGTGACTTATGCTGTAATGTTCTGTTCTTTTTTGTTATATCCTAATTAGCATAAGTGTGGATGGTCTCATTATTTATATAAACGTCTATTACCTTTTTGAATCCTGCTAACCCTTAGCTTAAATGATATCTTGTGACAATGAGTTCCACAAGTTAATTACACATTGTGCATAAAAGCAGAGCTCCTGCTAGGGTGGAGGTGGCGCTGCACAAAACTCCACCATGGACAAATGCCTTAAAGATGCAGATAACTGTCAGGGTTCAAAAGCCAGTGGAACTATTCGGTGCCACCAAGAGGTAATGAGAAGTATTTTTAGAAAGTTCACATAAATGACTTAATTGTTACTTTCAATGAGAAATGATCTTACGCATGCCACTTATGAATATTTGTCCTTTGATTTCATATTAGACAGCCTTTCAAATTTGCACATACCACCTCCCACCCAGTAAAAGAAAACAGAGGTTAAATGGGTCTGCAGCTCATATTTAGCCTTTGAATCTGACTGGTCCTTCCCCATCCCTGAATGCCACTGAAAATCACTAAAAAAGTGAAATCACAAGTTAGTACATTTGCTTAGATTTAACTATTACAGAGGGACTATGCTGTTTTATTGTCATGATGTAATGAGAGCTGTGAAAACATTTCACTATAAATCCCCAACCCAGGAGGTAAAGGGGAGGCAATTTTTAGGTGGAAACTAGGTGAAACTCAATGTTTTTTTCTTTACTTGGAATGAGGAGTCATGAACTAACGTAAGCCACCCCCAAAACCCCCATTTGCTGCCCCTCTTGCAAATGGAAGAGAAATTCTGGCTTCAACAGATAAAAACATTGAGAGAAGAAATCAAGTGTCATTTTCACCAAACTCTATCATATCCCCCCTTACTTGTCTCTTTTCCAAGCTGAAAAGTCCCAGTCTTATTAATCTTTCCTCATATGGAAGCTGTTCCATATCCTAATCATTTTTGTTGCCCTTTTTTGTACCTTTTCCAATTCCAATATATTTTTTTTGAGATCGGAAGACCAAATCTGCATGTAGTATTCAAGAAGTGGGCATACCATGGATTTATATAGAAGCAATATGATAGTTTCTGTCTTATTGTCTATTCCTTTCCTAATGATTCCCAACATTCTGTTAGCTTTTTTGACTGCTGCTGCACATTGAGTGGATGTTTTTAGGGAACTATCCACAATGACTCCAAGATCTCTTTCTTGAGTGGTAACAGCTAATTTAGGCCCCATTGTTTTATATGTATAGTGGGGATGTTTTCCAATGTGCATTACTTTGCATTTATCAACACTGAATTTCATCTGCCATTTTGTTGCCCAGTTTTGTGAGAATCCTTTGTAACTCTTCAGAGTCTGCTTTGGACTTAACAATCTTGAGTAGTTTTGTATCATCTGCAAATTTTGCCACCTCACTGTTTACTCCTTTTTCCAGATCATTTAAGAATATGTTGAACAATACTAGTCCCAGATCCCTGGTAGACAACACTATTTAGATCTCTCTATCCTTAAAACTGACCATTTATCCCTACCCTTTGTTTCTTATATTTAAAACCAGTTACTGATCCCTCTTATCCCATGATATCTTACTTTCCTTTGGTGAGGGACCTCATCAAAGGCTTTCTGAAAATCTAAGTACACTATATCCACCGGATCACCCGTGTCCACATGCTTGTTGACCTCAAAGAATTCTAATAGATTGGTGAGGCATGATTTCCCTTTACAAAAAGCCATGTTGACTCTTCCCCAACAAATCATGTTCATCTATGTGTCTGATAATTCTGTTCTTTATTATAGTTTCAACCAATTTGCCCATTACTGAAGTTAGGCTTACTGGCCTGTGATTGTGGAGATCACCTCTGAAGCTATTTTAAAATTAGGTTTCAAATGAATAGAGTATAATCTATAAAAGGAAGTCAAATTTAGTTCTTTTCAACTCACACTGAAGACAGATAAGGGCTGAAAATATTATAAGGTTCATCACTTCATATTTTGGGGTAGATAACTTTGCCCTCTGTAGTGTATAGGAATTATCCCTCTGAACAGTTTGAGAGTTATAGAAAGGCAATTCCATTTAATGGAGGATTTTAATATTTGGCTTTGCTCTGCACAAGGACAGCCCCAGGGTTTGACTCCAGGAAACTCTACCTGGTTGTCAAAGAGGCACAGGAGCCCTGGGGTCCCCAGACTGCTAAAGAACTATGATCCTGGAAGTTTGAAAGCCAGCACTCCCAGGGCTTTCTGGCTCCCAGGCTTCCTATCAGCCCACCAGGCAGCTGGGAGCCTGGGAACACCGGATCCCCAGCAGCCTACCAGGTGGACTGCCATGGAGCAAGGTGGGTAAGATGGTGTGAAAACAGACAGGTTTCTGATGGAAACTTTGTCTGCTTTCTGTTCTGTGGAATGTTTTGATTTTGACAGAAAGTTATTTTCATTAGAGAATGCTCATTTGTCACATAATTTCCGACCAGCTCAATTGAGAACTCTCTAGTGACCTCCCTGTTTTCCATAGCAAAAGCTAAGAGATTAAAGCCACTAGAACTTAACATAGCAGCTGTGTGTACATACATAGATAGGCCTTGTACATTTATATATAGTTAGTAAACATGATTATTTTAAAACCAATCGGATCCATTTGGCTGCTCTGTATATAATCTTAAGAATATGAAGAAAAGACGCAACATCCCTCTAATCTATACTTGAGGTAGGAAGGATGGATGCTCGAGACACTTAGCTTTAGGGGTGCTGAAACAATTTTTGTAGTGGGGGTGCTGATGATGGAAACCATATATTTGGTGTTTGTTATTACTACTTCAAGCAAGAGGTGCAGCAGCACCCCCAAAATCCCTAGTTCCTGCACCACTGCTCAGCTTTGTTGTAAGTGTTGTTGACATGACTTGGGAATCTTCCTTCTGGCAAATCTCTTGCTCCATCATCAGCTCCCTTCCTCACAAACATAAGATAAGACACTGAAAACTCTGGAATTTTCTCCCCTCCTCATGCAGGGAGAAAGGTAGTGTTTTAAGCACATGGATCTATTAAGGATTCTATAGGTTAAGAAAAAAACTCAAACACCGATAGTCCAATAATATCTGGTATTACACATTTGTGTGTAAAATATACTGCAGCTTTATCACTGAAATACTATACTCTAGAACTACCGTCAGTTTCTGAATTGTTTGAAGGTGTAACCCCATGTACTGCACATTACAGAAACCTAACCTTAAGGTGAGAAAGGCATCAATAACTGTGAGGGACAGGTCTGCATTTGAAAAGAAAAAGAACAAAACTTTCTTGACCAGTGACATGCTGCCAATATCTTAAGAAGGACTCTCATCGAAACAGGAAGATGTCCTACAGAAAGCAGTAATGGCTATTGTAACACTTGGTCCCCAAAAAATTTAGGTCAACCTAGGTACACTGATCATGGCTGTGAAAAAGTTCACATTCTGTGTGATGTAATTAGATTGATCTAACCCTCACTGTAGACAATGCTATGTCAAGAGAAGAATTCTTCCATTGACCTAGCTACTACCTCTCAAGATGGTGGATTTACTACAGTGATGGATAAACCACTTCTGTCAGTGTAGTAAGGATCTACACTATAGAGGTGTAGCTGCAATGCTGCAACTGGGCCACTGTAGCACTTGTAGTGTAGATGTTCCCTAAGATAAAAGCCCAAGTCTTCCCAGGTTTACCTCATGATACAAATTCATGTCTTTTAACAAGTAAAGAACTGAACTGAAAAATAATCCTGCACATCTGTTTTAATAAACATACTGCCTACTTCCTCTTAGATCTACAGGTGTTATCTGTGGTGGGAAGAGATAACCACTGTGCTCCTCTTCCTTGAGGGACTTCTGAATACATGTAATAGTATCCAGATATTAAGGAAATGTCTGCCCTACAGCTAGATAAAGAACATGAATTAGTGTGATATGCTGGCATTCTGTGCTTCCTTCTGGTTCCTTCAATGCTTTGAGTGACAGCAATACTTTACCACAATTACAAACCGATACCTGATTTTACTGTGGTTGGCAGCCTTGCCAAGGCCTGACCACTATAATAAAGTGATCACTTTTCCAACTGTTGTCAATAGGATTCTTAAGTAAATGATTTGGATAAGAGAAGAAGTAGAAAGCCCGAAGTACTACACAATAATTTTGCCTTCGTAGGGGATGAGGTGCCGAGAATCCAGATAGAATCACAGCTCCATTGTATTACTGAAGGAAGGCACCTTTGACAATCACAACATTCAGTGCAGTTAGCTACAAAATGGAAGTTCAAAATTAAGACAGTCTAATTTTAACTTTCCATTGGATTTCAAAGTAATGTCACTTAAATGAAGGACTAATCCAAACAGACCTCCAGCCTGATGTGAATCTTTCAGAGTTCAATTCTTCTCTGAAGTCCAATTCCACTATTACACCTTTTATATCACACTTACAAATGACAAAACAAAACAAAAAAAGAATTAGAATGCAGGTTTTTCCTTTTCTTATCTGTTTTATATGGTTATATTACGACTACTAAAAAGTTAGCCCAGAAATATCTGAGTTTGTCATGGATTAAGTGCACCAAAATCAGATGCCTACAATATCTAAAACTTTCCTAACCCTCCCTGGTCTGGAAAATTGGCTTAATATCTTTGTAAAAGGTTTCCTTCTTAGTGTGTTCTAGTACTTTTCTGTTTTCATCTGTGTCTGAAATTATGGAAAACCCTAATCTCTTGGGCCTTTTGGTATTTCTATTTCTTTCATCCAAAACTTGGAAGAGGTACTGTACAGAAATGAAAATTTGAGGGGGGAAAAGTAAGTTTTCACAAAGTTCAAGATAACATTTGATTCAGTTACGTTTTTATTTTATCCTGACCAGTTTGTCCATAGCACTAACCATGAGTACTATAAGAAAAGTTCAATAATATAATCTCTGAGGCAGTGAAGAAACCACGGTTTGAATTGTTGTCTACCTGATAATATAGAATTCTGTATTAACTGAATTTTTAGGGCATTACACTAATAAGCAGGACCTTTCTGGTTTGTTCATTGCCTCTTGGAGGCAACATCAAGAAAAATGGTACCCCTTAAATTTCCGTCTGAAATGGAACATTCTCAGCTCATTTGAAGTCTGAAGGCTATTGTACCCATTTTTTTTAACCTGATCAAAATTCAGTCTGCTGTTTGTTACTAAATTATGTGTCTCCGAAGCATAAATGTGTTGGCTTTAGAAAGTTACAAATTAGTGCATTTCCATACAGCTAGGGAGAATATAATTTTAACCACTTTGTTTTGGGTAGGAAAAACATTGTTTGCATTATTTTATAACACTGGGGAGCTGTCAGCATACATGGACAGACAATTTCTTCAGCAGAAAGATTCCTTTCATCTTAGGTTGTTGGCTATAAATTACCTAATTTTATTAACAGTGTTTCAGACAAAATCTGATTTTTACTTTTTTGTTATAGGAAAGGTATAAGGCCCTTCATTTTCACTTGTATTTAATTTCTACAAAAAAATCTGGGAGTGAGATAGCAGGGTACCAGAAACTGTGACCACCAGCCCCTGTGAGTACCGAGAAATGCTCACCCCCACTTGCTGCCTCCCAGAAGTATTGGGCACCCAATACATGCCCACTGGCCCTGTGTTTTCAGTTTTTACTGATTTTCATTCAATTTTTTCATATGAACGCTGATAAATTCCCTGGAAATTTTATACACGATATAAACCAAAAATGAAGGACTTTAGCTATACAGGAAATGTTTTCAATAACATTTCAGGTACCTCCATGGATAGATGTTCCATTTTTCATTTAACTGTCATTTTATTTTGAGACAATATATTTGATTAGATCTATTGTTCTTATGCTTATTTGTTTGAAAGCTTCCAGATGTAAAGTTTCTGTGTGTGTGACAGAGTAATTCTGTACTAGTTTATCCTATAGTACTGGTTTGGTTAAATTGCCTGAACTGCTCAGTGAGAACTAACTGTTTTTGGAAATGTCATCTGAAAATAAATAAGTGCCAAGTCCTAGTGAAATCAAGGGAATTTTGCTAACCACTCTGATGTCTCTAGGACATAGGCACTGACTCCAGGGGTGCTCCGGGGCTGGAGCAACCAAGGGGAAAAATTAGTGGGTGCGCTGCACCCACTGGCAGCCAAGCTCCCCCCATCTCTCTCTCCACCTTCTGCTCCTCCCGCCCCCACCTGAGCACACCGAGTCTCCGCTCCTCCACGTACCTCCCAGTGCTTCCTGCCCAGCCGCTGCCAAACAGCTGGAATGTGGCACGCTCAGGGGAGGAGTCGGGGAAGAGGTGGGGCCGGGGTGGGGATTTGGGGAAGAGGTTGGAATAGGGGCAGGGAGGGGGCGGAATTAGGGAGGGGACTTTGGAGAAGGGGTTGGAATGGAGGTGGGGCGGGGATGGGAAGAGGTGGGGCAGGGCAGGGCTGGGCTGGGTTGAGCACCCAGGGGAAAGTGGGGAAGTTGGCACCTATGTTCTAGGATTTGGATTTATGTCATAGACAAGCACCAGAACAATCTACTTAAAAGCACAGGTTCTTTCTGGGGGCTAAAAGGTCAATAGGAGAAGGAAGCAAGGAACAGGAAGAAGATAGGACAGAAGCTTTTAAAAAGGAAGAGCAGAGGAAATGAGAGATAAGGAAAGCAGGATAAGAGGAAGAAGATGGAAAATGCCAGGATATTTGCTAAGGGAAGGGCAAAGAATAGATTGAAAGTCTGTTCTCCTTCTTCCTCCTCCTTTCTCCTGTCAGAGCTCAGCATGTCCCAGGTGATGTTACACGGATTAAACCAAAACTAGAAACTAGCAAGAAGTTTCCCTTTTCTTTCCTGTAATGCATATAACTGAAAAACAAACAACAAACCAAAACATTTTCCCCAGACATTTTTGAGGAAATAGGGTATTTTAACTTTTAATACACTAACTACATAAAGAACATGGGAAGCCTATGACCCAGAAATTTTCCTGAGTATTGCCAGACTTGAGAGCAAGAAAAAGATGCAGCACCCCATATTCTGGATCCCTTAGAGTATGTCTACACTGCAGATAAAAATAGTGGAGTAGCTGCAATGGCCTGGACTAGCCATGTGAGTATAATCCCCATCAGAGACTCTAGGTAAATATTTGAATAGCTAGTCAGTGCAACTGCAACTACACGGCTATTTTTAGTGTGTTAGCTCAATCAAAGCTAGTGAGTGTACATGTACCACAGCTAGAAATTCCACCTTCAGCTGCTGTGCATACACAAACATCCCCTATTGCTTTAGCTGAGCCTCAAGTTCCAGAGTGAAAAGATGTCTTAAAATCAAGCATACAAGGCAATAGCTTGTCTCCTAAAGTAGTGGGAGCATGAGACTTTTCCTTTTTGTCTCAACAGGTTATTGCAGAGAACTAAGAGCTAGGATTCTGGATCAGGACTTCAATGCAGCTATTATGCATTTACACCAGCATAAATGAGATCAGAATCTGTCCCTCTTGGACTTTATTCTAATTTCTACCAGACTTGTTAGGTGACCTTGAGCAATCACTTAATCCCTTCTGTGACACACTTTATCAATCTGGGGGGAAAGATATTTCCCTCATTTACTTATAGGCTATTGTGGAGAAAAGTAATCTAAACAATTTGTATTTGTAAAGGTAGAAGTGTTAAGTATTATTAATTTTTGAAGATGATGATTATTAGAATTCACATTTTTGCAGGAAAAGGGTGATGGAGTTAGCAATGAAAACCTTTCCTGATCAGGAAAGCAGGGTTCTCGGAATCCGTAAGACAAGAAAATCTACCTGCATTTTTCCATATTATCCTTTTATTTTTCTCCACAAGAGATAAGTTTGTGAATAAATATGATAGCTGATCTTTATTTCTGACATGATTCTCAGATACTATTCCAGCCCTATTCAAAACACAGCAAAATAAATAAATTGTGGCCAATAATGATAAGCCTATAAGCCTCATTTTGTGTAAAAAAACCACAAACCAATCAAACAAAAAACCCAACAACCTTCCTTTCTTAGATTGTTGGAAATAATTTGCTGGTGAAAATCATTTAAAGTTGCAGCTAAGCTCTTTCCAGTCCTTCAACTTGCTAACAAGACAGAGAGAGTGACCTCACATCATCCCCTATGAAATGGTACTTAATTTGTATAATTTGAACAGGTAAAACTTCACTTCTCACCTACCATCTTGCCTTCTTGTTAAGCAATTCAAGGCTTTCTAAGCAATTTCCAAGCTTTTGCATGGTATTTTTTGCAGAAGAACATATAAGTGCAGTATCTGAAATGCAATTTTTTGTCAGAAATGGCACCAACACCATGTCACATTTTGCTCCTGGTCCAAAGTCAATAGCAGTTATAAGTCAAGTATGTAGCTCACTTGGGTACCATCTCCATGGTAACTTGTTTACAAGAGCTGAAATACATACTCAAAATTCAAGGTTAGCTTTTCCTTTGTTGCTGTTTTGATGTTTTTGGCAATCTGAATAATGTGGGCATAAGCCTTGATTCAAACAGCTTCGTGGCAGACTGAGTCGAAACAAAACTCTACACAAAATGTGCTTTCATCATCTCCATTAGCAAAAGGGAATTCAAAAAGCTGCTTAAATCACAACCATCAGTTACATCTCCCTTTCATATTCCAGAAAACCAGTCCTCGTGCTGCACTTTGGCTGCATATTTTGGGAAATAAGTACTGTATAAGGTTTTATGTCTTTCAGAGGCAATAATTTTGTGTGTGCACTTGCATGCATTAGTCTAAGGAATTTAGGTTGCCTAACACCATCAGCAGATCAGAAGAATAAATACTGTTTCAGAATATAAGCTAAATCATTTTAAGGGAATCTTTTGTACTCTGAAAACTGATTGTAATAATAAAAATACTTTTTACTTCTATATCCTCTTGCAATGTTGTTATAGAAAATGTTTCAGGCTGATCCTGCATCTTTTACTCAGACATAACTCTGATTGATTGCACTGGCAGCTTTTCCTGAGTAAGGATTGTAGGATCAGGAGGACACGGCTTTCTCATACAATTAGTTGTAGGTCTGCTTATAATTTCTCAGCATTCATTTAATTAAATATTTAAATATTTCTTAATAAAAGAAATTAGATTTGCTCAGCTATTTTTTTCCTAACAAATAATATATTAAGATAATTTATGTACAAATGAGAAGTTCTGTAGTTTTAGATTTACCAACTTGCAGCATTAACTTTTAATTTTTG
This sequence comes from Trachemys scripta elegans, assembly GCF_013100865.1. Lineage (NCBI taxonomy): Eukaryota > Metazoa > Chordata > Testudines > Emydidae > Trachemys > Trachemys scripta. The sequence goes on along the minus strand of NC_048305.1, from coordinate 26,196,948 downwards.
CTTATTGTCGATTTTTTGCTTACTGTATGTTTCCCCTAACTGGTCAAAAAGGACAGCATGAAAGTGCATGTTGCCCACTTAACAGAGCTGAAGCTAAAGTTGCTTATTACATAAAAGGTTCTTGGGATTTTCGCCAAAGTTCATTTGTACTTATTTTTCAAGTCACTTTAAATCTTCTCCTATTCATCAGAATTGTATTTCTGGATTTGGCACACACTCTCTCTCTTTTTCCTTTTTTTTTTTTTTTGAAGACTATAAAACAATACAAATGGGTAGATAAAATTCTCCTTTGGAACAGGACACTTATTTCTTAGCTGCTTCAACTGATAACGTATTGTAGTCTCAATGTCCCTATTAGGAAAACAAGTAAAAACTGTTGAGCTGGTAGATAGATCAAATCTTGCAAAATTTGATGTCAAAGATATTGAAATGAATAAACGTATTAAGAATTCAATCATTACAGCAAACTCTAAGTCTGAAACAGAATATTGTTTGTGGGTTTTTTTTGTTTTGTTTTTGTTACATGTAAGGTCCATCCCTAGCTAAATAATGAAGGGTGAAGCCCTCAAAACAGAATTTTTGGTTTAAGAAAAACAAAAAGAAGCCATTCAACTCCACATCTCATCTATACCAGTATAGCTATATGGCAAATCCTAGTATAGACACAGATTATAGCAGTCAAAGTATTCTTACACCCATTCCTTGGAGGTAATAAGCTATACTGGTAAAAGCACTTTTTTGCTGGTATAAACAGAGAGACTAGGGGTTTTGCTGGTATAAAAATGTCATTAACAAACATACCTAACTGACCCTGATATAGTGGCAAAAGTCTCTAGGGTTGACCTGGCCTTAGCAACTGAAGGAAACTGAGACTAAAGAGCACTCACAACAGCACTGTTCCTTGGAGATATACTCTCTTGTTGTATGTGATTTGAATGAGGTCCATCATGATGAGAGTATAGGACTGTGTGATATACAACAAAGGTAATACCACTTTCAGAATTATTTCTCTATTTTCATTTTAGTATCTCCATGGTTCTATCTAGGCTTTCATGTAAGACAAGTCAGAAAGGCCAGAAAAAGAGACATATTAGTTTTGAATATGGAGTAAGATTCACTGACAAGCTTGAGATAAATATAATGAAAATGAGAAACAAATATAAAGTCAGAAGGTCACCATCTTTAGTATATCATCTTTTGTATGTGATTTGCCTGGGACTCTAATTTCCTAACCAAACTCTCTGCTAATGCTGTTATTCTTGCTACCAGAGGGATAGAAGGATTAGTTGGATTCAATTGGAAAAGTTCAGATATGGATCAAGGTTCTCCCAAAAGTCAGTTTTAATTTGGATGTAGGTTTTGGTCTTGTGATTTATAGCAAGAAGGCAACTGTAACGTTTGGAGAAGATCCAAACTTTCTTAATGTTCAGATCTGGGATTTTGATTTCAGACCCATCTTTAAAACCCAAAGCTTCAGTAAAAAATGTGAACATGGTCCAATCCTGAAGCTCTCGCTCTTTTCTTTTCTTTTGGCACATTTTTGTACTTCCTGTCTTTGGAAGTGCAGACATTACTGCAAAGAAAAAAATACTGTTTTCCTGTGCTTTCATCCCACTTGCAACCAAGCAGCAAAGGATACAGATAGCTATGTGAAGTTCTGAGTTGGTAAGGTCTGAAGGCTAGGGAAAACTGTAATCTTTAGCAGCCACAGATTTGTTTCAGTAAGGCCATGTCTATGCTATAGGCACTACAGCAGCACAGCTATGCTACTGTAGTTTAGATGCTACATTGATGGAAGGGTTTTTCCATCAATGTAGGTAATCCACCTCCCTGAGTGGCACTAGCTAGGTCAACAGAAGAATTCTTCTGCTGACCTAGCAGCGTATACACTGGGGGTTAGTTCAGCTTAACTGTGGCACTTGGGAATGTGATTTTTTCACAACCCTGAGCACTGTAGCTATGTCAACCTAAATTTTAAGTTTAGACCAGGCTTAAGTGTCCCTTACACAATTTTTGAGCCAGCATAAAGCAAGCTAGCTAATTAACCTGTACTCCACTAAGACCCCAAACCAAAAGTTCTTCCCTAGAAACTTAACATCCATCTGGGCATAGACAGTGCTGTTCCCATTAAATGCATTATTTCATGTGTCTCCACTGTAATGTGTGTATGTATCATCAGTAATTTACTATGTTACTGATTACCCAGCTGTTCTTGTTCTATATTAGAATTATTTAGAGAGATGTTAACCTCAAATTCTATTAATACCACAGCTCACTTAGTGCCCATCTTTTATTTAAGATACACTAACTGGGTAAGCCATGCTCATTCAGTTTTCCCACAGATCAGTGTTTCTAGGTGGAATATTGAGACATTTTATTGAGTAAACGAGCCTCTAGATAGTGTAAATAAGGGATTCCCAAATGTTTTATATATAGGACTACATACACATAACCCTTACCCATTCAAATTCTGCCCATTCCGCAAAGTCAAGCACCTGTGTGCTAGATATAGTCAATTATCTGTTTGCCATTGCTAAGCTATCTGCAGATAGCAAGACATGCTAATTGCTTTATATAGAATGAGTTGGTGAGATCCATTATATATTAAGTCAACAACATAATTAAGAAACAACATGCTTTCCCCCTGCTCTTAAACTCTCCATTGACTTTAATTAAACTCACACTGTGAGTATGGTGAACTTGGATAACTATTATTCTTAGGGTTTGTTTGTGTTTGTTAATAAAAAAAAGAAGGCTTTTTGAATGGGTGAGCTTCCCCCCCACCCAAGATCGCTTCTTATTTTATACTTGCTATCACACAGGGTACTGCTGAAATGTGAAATCATGTGGCTCCAAACTTTCTTAGTCTGATAAAAGTTGTTATCCTTGGTCATGTATTAGTTTTTCTACTTCAAAGAAATTCAAAGATTCAAAGCTTTTTAGTGGAAGTGCAAACAAAACAGCAAAAGAAAATAGGTTTTGGTCCCCTGATGCACTGACTGACAGCTGACTCTGCATAGCACAATGAACAAGACATGCATCGCTTGAGAAGAGCAGGAAAATGTCAGTTGGGGCTATTCATATAGTGAATAGGATGTGATAACCTTTAAGTACATATAAACAATATGTCCCCATATATTGTACTTTGCTGTTCCTTTCAGGAAGAGATCCTCCTACAGTTCTGCCTATGGCTCTGGAAGTAGTAATGCTTATTAATTGCAGATTAATGATTTTGCTCAAAGGCACAAATAAAATTATCTAAACCCGTGGTTAATAACCATGGCAAAGGCAAGTATTTAGCTTTCTAGTAAGGGGTCAGAAATGGAGCCATGCATCTGAATCACATTGGCTTTGGATAAACAGAATCCAAAACCAGCAATGGTTTGGATTTAACAAAAGAAAAATCTAGCAGATGAAATCTTTCAAAACCAAACTATGTCACATTTTCCCAACCTATTTGAAAAAGAAATAAACTCAGGTTGGAAATTTCTCCTCCCACTCATGAACACTGAGTCAGACAAGTGGGATTTGGATTGGAACCACTGTTGTTTTAGTTCTACAGATAAAAGCCTTGCACACCGAGGGGTTTGGCAAAAGCACCAACCATTTTATCCGTATCTAGAATATTTTGATTTGCTTATACGGGGGCTGTGATGTAATACTACGTGGCATTACTGTACTGGTTTGCATAAAGGTGTCCAGTACTTATTACCTTTATGAAAGTTCTGGTTCATTTGAAATATCTAATCCATTTTAATCTTTAATTATATGCACAGATTTTGAGGAAAAAACCCTACATTTATATATATCTTTAGGTGACAATTCAGTATCTCTGATGGGATGAATCCCTCTGACTTCCATCAATCATTTGATATGCCTGGGGAAGCCTTAAAGCATGTATCCAATCCCAGTGTAAACATTTACAAGAATGATGTTGGTTTCTGGAAACTGATGTTTGAGAAAAAACTACAATATTTAAAACAACTTTTCTCTTTTTAAATAAAGATCTACTAGAGACATAAAATTATTTCAAATAGCATTTGCTTTAGGAAAAAAAGTAAAATTGTTATTTCACAGCACACATCATCAATTTTTGGTGCTTGAGAATATGATGTCTCACAACAAATGTGTGCGTCACACTCAAGAACACAAACTAAAGCAAATAAAAATTTAATATTAATTGAATAAAATAAAAATAGCAATCTTCAGATTATTTCATCTGGTGAATAACAGTCAAGCAGCACTGATTTATACATAGAATCACAGATATTTAGGGCTGAAGGGCCATTGAGAGGTCATCAAAATCCTGCTGAGGCAGGACTAGATAAACCTAAACCATCCCTGACAGGAGTTTGTCCAACATGTACTGAAAAACCTCCAGTGATGGAGATTCCACAGCCTCCCTTGGAAGCTTATTCCAGAGCTTAACTACTCTTACAGTTAGAAAGCTTTTCATAATATTTAACTTAATTCTTCCTTGCTGCAGATTAAAGCCCAATGTTTCTTGTCCCACTTTCCATGAACATGGAAAACAATTGATCACAGTCCTCTTTATAACAGCCCTTAGACTTATCAGGTCCTCTCCCTCCCACACTGCCCACACCCCAATCTACTTTTATCAAGACATGCCCAGTTTAAAAACATAATTTCCTCATAGGTCAGGTTTTCTAAATCTTTTTTCTTTTTTGTTGCTCTCCTCTGAACTCTCTATAGTTTGTTCACGTCTTTCCTAAAGTGTGGTGCCCAGAATTGGACACAATACTCCAGTTGATGCCTCCCCAGTGCTAAGTACAGCAGGACAATTGTATCCCTTGTATCATACGACATTCCTGTTAATATACATCAGAAGGATATTTGCCTTTTTTGCAGCTGTGTCACACTGTTGACTCAGATGCAGTTTATGACCACTACAACCCCCAGATCCTTTTCAGCAGTACTATCAGTCAGTTATTCCCCATTTTGCAGTTGCACATTTGATTTTGCCTTCTTAGGTGAAGTACTTCAAAATTGTCTATAATGAACTTCATCTTTTTGCATTCAGACCAATTCTTCAATTTGTCAAGATAATTTTGAATTTTAATCCTGTACTCCAAAGTGCCTGCAACCCCTCCTAGCTTGGTGTCATCTGCAAATTTTATAAACATACTCTCCACTCCATTATCCAAGTCATAAATGAAAATATTGACTACTATCGGGCCCAGGACTGACGGCTGCAGTATCCCAGCAGACACTCCCTTGCAGTTTCACAGCAAACCATTGATTACTATCCAGGTACAATCTTTCAAACAGTTGTGCACCCATCTTCCAGTAATTTCATCTAGACCACATTTTCCTATTTGGTAGTGATCAGTCACAGACATCTCATAAATTGCATGTTAGACTAACTCTATTGTACTTTTAATCTCCAACAGTAGTTCTTCTAGTGTTCCAGATCTCTGAGAATCTTCAAGTAGCAGCCATTTCTTTTCATTTCTCTCTCTCTCTTTCTAGGCCTGGGTCAGCTGATTCAGGCTTGCAGTACTCAGGCTGAAGAGCTATAAAATTGCAGTGCAGACATTCAGTCTCGATCTGGAGACCATGCTCTGACCCCCGCCACTGGGTCCCTGAGCCCAAGCCCAAATGCAGCCTGAGATCTAGAGCTCTGAGATCTGGTGCCCCAGGGTGGTTTTGTTTTGTTTTTGCAGTGTAGACATGCCCTTAGTGTCCGATTCAAGCAGGGGCCAGTGTAGAACCACTTGGTCCTACAGCCTGAGAGTACAGGGGAAGTGTATAGATGTTGTAGACTGCTGCTCCATGCCACCCTCTGATTGGCTCCAACCTCCCCAATCCTTACACTCCAGGCACCCCCAACAAGGCACCACAAAAGCATAATCTGCAACAAGCCATTGTATTGGCCACTGAAAGGGAGTAGCGTCCTTCCATGCTCCCTCTTCCACAATGCTTCAATTCCAATATCTGTCCAAACCTGGCTTTGTATTTCACTACACATGTGGAATTCATCTTTAAATAAAAACAGGGTTCCTTCCTGACGCAAGAAAAAAGATAAAAATATAAGCTAGGTTTTTATTGGCTGCATAACAGATGTCATATTCTGTTTTCTCAGCACATTCACACTGGCTAATTGCATACATGGTCATGCACAGTCCCTGTTGCATCTAGATCCCTCTGGGATTCACTGACCTACTTGATTGCCAGGGCTGAGAGTCCAGCGGGTATGAAGAACTGCCCCGTGGAAAACCAATACAGCACATTGTTCCATGTCTATAAATTATCGATACAATCTGACTCACCTGAAAGTTTGTGAATAAAAGGCCAACAAATACCAGCCAAATGAATTGCCAAGTTTAATTCAAGAAAAGTTGCAGGTACATTTTTGCTCTTTTCACCCAGCTCTTTTGGTGACTTAAAGGCAACCATAACTCCCAAAACTTTAGCATATCTTATCACTTCAATCAATGGGAGTTTTGCTATTATCTTCAGCAGAAGCTGGAACGGGTGCATGTTTAATAAGTAACGAGTCATTTGGACAATATTAGAACAATCTCTCACAATTGGAACACTTTGCAATACTTAATTATACATATGAATGCTTTGTCTGAACTATCATCTGTTTGCATTTTGGATCTCAGCCATACAATCTGCTGACGGTTTCAGGGTTCTCTGTACTTTTACTTTTTCGCAGAACACAAACCAGAAGAAGGGCTAACTGTAGTCTGGTAAGCATATGTTCTTCTGAGTGTTTCTAACCCCAGCCTCCACATTTTTTTTTATTCTTGTATAAACTGTAATTGAGAAGCCATTTGTCAACTATGCTCTAATTATATTAGGACTCTCTAGATAGTGTACATTGTTTACTGTTTGTTGGCCGACCCAGTTTAGTAGTATTTTGCACCTATATGCCTTCCTTTGGAAGATTTCAAAGCAGCTTATGAGAGTGGATAAATGGTATAACAGACAAGGAAACAGAGGTACAGAGACATGAAGAGACTTGCCCAGGTTAATGTAGCAAGTCTGTGGCAGACCCATGGGCGCTGCATGTCCATAATTTGTCCCTGTGTCTCCAAGACTTTCAGTACCCTGGTGCAGTCCCCCAGGTCTGATTCCTCCAGATCACGAATATGTAAATTAGAAAGCAATTTGTCTCTCCCACCTATTCTACTCATCACTTTATTCCTCTGGAAACTTTCACCTCTCCTGTTTTCCTTATTTACCTAGCCAATGGAGTGCCAAACAGACACAACAATTATGTCCATTAATTAGACCATCCAAATCATAAACCTATGGAAGTACCGGTTAATGAAAATTTCATTAAGCAAACGCCTGCAGTCTAGATTCTCACGTTGTTTTAGGATGTCTCTTGGAAGAGTTTGATTCAGTAACAATAATTTAAAATAAAACTATGCCATTAACACCTTACTCTTACATGTTTCTTTTTATTTAGCTAAATCCATTTGCCTTAAAAACAGCTCTGAAACTTCAAAAATAAGAACTCTCTCATAGCAATAATAGATTTTAAAATAATTTGGCATCTTTTGAAATGTTAGAATATAGGAATAAGTTCAACAGTGTGATGAGAGAACAATTTGTGTGATTGATTTTAGAGTATGATTCTTCCCTCTCTTTTTGTTCTTGGCACTTGTCCCATAGAAAACAATCTCCTCTTTCTATTAAAAAAGCTTAAGAAAATAGATTTTGAGGATTTGATCCTAATAATTACAGCAGTTGTCAGAGGCTAATCACTCAGAAGTTTACCTTTTTGCACAGTCAGTTGTAGCTGCTCCCAGTGTTCAGGATCCATTTTGAGGTGGCTAGATTTGGACCTATATAGAACATGAATGACCAAATCTTTAAACTTGTTGCAGTCTCAAACCCAGATACCTTATTCTGTTACTTTCCTCCCTAAAATTCCAGTTGGCATAGTGAGACTTATAGCACCCACAGTGGTCTGAGGTTTATTGCAATTAGCTTTAAAATTAGATATGCCCCTCAAAGTCAGTAAGAATTTAAACAGTGTAACGTGGATGTGTAACAAACAAGGGAATAGCAACATATAAACATACTGATCCCTAGTCCTCCTTACTCGGCTCTCAGTTTTGCCCATTTGCTATAATTAACAGCTCCAAGGCAACACCAGACAATAGTGGGGACATAGGGCAGCCTTGCCTGGTATCCTTGAAAATCGTGAAGGACCTTGAAAAAAATCTAGCATTACTAACAACTGCTCAGTCTAGGGCAATTCAAATCGTTGACAATTGAAAGCCTAACCTTCGTAACAATTGCTAGTTCAGTGTTTGTATAGAGCAATTTAAAAGCCAAATCTGTGTAACACAGAATAGATATTTCCAACCAATTCTTTCAAAGGAATCATCAAAGTCCAGGATAACAGCTGCAATTTGGGTATCTTTACGGTGATTCAAACAGCAGAAACTCTCTTAGGTGTCAACATTCCACAGAAGTTCAGTAGGGACACACCATATCTGGTATATTAGGTGGTGCAGAAGCAGCTAAAGGGGAAAACCAGCTCCTCTGCTTGGATGATGCCTTTTCTGTGGTATTTGCTATCCTTACAGCATGTATAATACACCTCTAAGGAAGTCTGTCATGATCATTTTGGAAATTCAAGTATTCCACTTACCTCTTTGCACTCTCAGTCCCAAATTTATGAAAGGATTCTTCACACATTTTGATAAAGTATCCATTCATATTTTTTGTATACTCTTTGTAAATGCATCCTGCCATAAATTCACCAACTTAGCGTGCTTCCTTATGGTGAGACCCAGCATTGCAGCCTCTCTGCTTCACTCTCCTCTTTTCCTTCTGATGGTCTGTGCAGTGATTTGGTCCTCCAGCCAGGTCACACTAATAGTCCCACCCCTTCCAAGATGACAATGTCGAAACTCAAAACCCAAGGAACAAAAACTCTTCCACCCTTCCTGGGCTCAGTCTGCAGCACATCCTTTGCCCCTCTCCTGGGCTCTGTAGAATGTTGTTTGTTTCATTCTGTCACAGAGTGCTGCCTTCTGGGACTTTGTTCCCTAGAGGACCACCTCCTCTCAAGCTACTGATCTTCAGAGCTTTTTTTCCCTGGGACTCTCCCATGGCTACTTTAGAAGGCTCCTTGTCCCCAGCTGCCTGCTCCCTTCAGGAACAGTCCCAAGGGACAAGCTCCATCCTGAAGGACCTTCAGTGGTTCCTTTCCCAGAGAGAGAAAACTCTCAACTACCTCTCCCCTGGGTTTCTTCCCCTCCTTGCCCTGCAATCCTTCCTTTATAGGAACCACTATGCTGCTTCTCCCCAGCGGCTCTAATCCTTAATTAATTGTCTCTCCTCCAGGTGCCACCGAATGGGCAAACTGAGCTCTCTGGCTCCCCTTAATACTGCCACTGCCATATGTGGTATCCACTCACATCCCATAGTAATTAATTTACCATCAAAGGCAGACTGCTCTCTCTCATTAACCTCTTTGAGAGATCACGGTTTGTTCCCAGTACTCTTCCTGCACCTCCTGCATTCCATGCTGCTACTAAATCATTTTACACAGACAAACATGGGTAAGTTTAGATATAATATACAAATCTATAAAATGGGCATTACAAATGGAGTAATTTTATTTATACTAAGCCCCATAAATTAGCAAAGCACTTAAGCAAGCGCTCAGCTTTAAACATATTCTTAAGTGCTTTGCTGAATGGGAAGACAATACACAGACTCCAGCTGGTACAGAATGTGACTGTCTGTCTTCTTCATGGTTTAGATTTTCCCTGAGCACCTCAGACCCATGCTCCAGTCCTTCTACTTCTCCACGTGAGTTTTCAATACCAGTTTAAAGTCTTCATCCTAATTTTCAAAGCAATTTATGGATCAAGTCCCAGTTACATGAAAGAACAAATTTTGATTTAGGAATTGCCCATCTGTGCAACGTCTAGTAAAACTTTATGGCATTAGATTTCTTAACCAACTGTTCTATGGATTTAACAAGCTAGAACATAACTTTACAGAACTGAACAGGCATATCAGTGTTATGACTGTAGGTAAAATTAGTGAAAGATTTTTCAAGGGAAAATTTTTCCATCAGAAAATGTTGATTCTTCAAAAGTGAAACATTTGTGGAACATGTTGATTTTGACCAATAAAAAATCATTTAAGAACAACAACTGAAATTTAACAATTTGATTTTCCATTTTGAAATTATATTTGTTTAATTTTTAAAATACACTATACAAAATAAAAAATTCAAAATCGGAACATACATTTAGATAGAAACAAAACTATTTTTTCTAGAATTTCATTTTTGGGATATTTCATTTTTTTTTGATCCAAACTAATTTACTGGATACCAGATGTATGTGCTTTAAATGGTTGCTTAAGACACAGTCCTTTGCCAGTAGATGTGTTCCTCAGAGCAAGTATCACCAAAATAATTTTAAAATCAGTGTAGAAAGATTGAAGTGTAGAAGATTTTTCCTTATGCTTTAATCACTTATCTTTAGCTTTCAGCACATCCCAATCACTATTGCTGTCAGGTTAGATGTCAGATTAGCTTGCAGTTAGTTGGCTTAGTGACAGGGTTTATTTCAATTGTCTTTGTTTCAATTACTACTTATACTATCTTTAATAATAATAATCTGTTTTCCCAAATTTGTCCTATTCCAATATTGTATCACCTCTAATGTCCAGTATTAACAGGTGTCTCCATATTGCATTTGCTTCTCTGTCCAAAAGACTCATTGTAACTTGTCCCAGACTGAATCAGTAAATAGCACCTATCATAGGCTTATTAAATACAGAATGCTGCAGACATTTGGAGATGATAATGACTCGGTCTTTGACAAGCACAAGCAAAATTGCTTGTGTACTTCTGAAGTAATGTGAGCTCAGTCAGTGAACATTAGTAGCATACAATCCTCAGCTCCAGAGCCACTGTTTAGTGGTGTTCAAATTGACCGTGAGCTCTTAACTGTAATTCTGTTTTTACAGCCTGTTCAGAGTCTGAGGTTTCATGTTTCTTAATTGATAATTATGTCTTGAAGATGATAATGTAGTACATCTAGTGGTGTGCCATGTGTTTCTAGCACTTTCACTCAGTGTAACTAATCAGATCAAAGGTGAGCAATAAATACTAGTACCATGGAAGATGTCAGCTGGTGTTTGATAGTGTTTGGAAAATGTGTGACAGTTGGAAAGGGTATTAAAAAATCCTTAATCTTTGAACAAATAGAAGCAGCGATAGGAACAGCAATAGAAGACAAAATTATTTCTTTTGGACTAGAAAGGGATGCATTGAAATAGTACGTTTGAGCAAAAACCGAACAAGATAAACTGCTCCCATGAGTTTCCCAGCACAGTTTTTTCACAAAGACATACAGATGAGGCCTTTACTACTTTTCAGTGCTCATCTGAAGCAAACACCTCTCAAATTTTGGGGACAAATTCATCCCTATTAACATCAGTGGAGAAAATATGACTGCCAACGAAAGCCCCTCAAACCGTTATACTAATTCTAAGCTTGCCTAAACTAGCTAACGTTTTACTTTCAGACGCATAGCGAGATCTGGGCAGACTTTGCAGCTAAGCTATAACACACATAAGATACTAGTCTGCAATACATCCACTATCTGTCAACCTCCACTCACTTCCTAACGCAGTTCATTTTCTTCCATTTGATAGAAATAAAGGGGAGACAGGTGTGGCAGGGGGAGAAGGGAAGATGGAGAGATGGAAAGAGAGCAAGAGACTTATTCACAATGATATCAGTCTTCACTTAAGATAGTGAAAGTGAACCTTGCTCTCAAAATTCTGACAGTATCATCTCTTATGACAATTTTAAAGCATTAACAGTTCCAGGGTTTGCACAGTCTCAGTATTTGAAAGCATTTGTAGAGTTTACAAAACCCTTGCCTATGTTAAGCCTGAAGGCTAGTGACAACACACTTTTTAGGCATCAATGCAGTTAATTCAGAATAATTTTAAATGTAGTAGAAGCAAAAGTGAGATTTTCCCCTGAAAAGGCCAACGTATTGGGCTTATATGACCCAATAGTGTGGGGGTAAGATAGCCCCTTGCAAATAAAATCCAAAAAACACTGAATGACAAAAACTGTCATTGTTGTTAAGGATGGTAGAGAAGTTTGCTGCAAATTTTACCTTGCAGACTTTTTAGAACATTGCTAGAAAGAATTTGCTAGAGTCTTGGGAAATGTACTTCTCTTTACTTGCTACTAGCAAAATCTTTTTATGGTGGCGTTACTGTCAAATTCACACACTTCACGATGTCAATTGTTCATGGTGTCTGCTTCCTCAGTGCTAGCCCCAAAGTACATCCAAACCTCTATGACAGATCTCTTTTTTACCGAGATTTGTGATTCATTTAAGGAAACAACTGGGGAACTACACACATTGCTGTTATTGCATAAGAAGAGTGCAGGAGCCCGAAGAGAAATATACTGAATGTGTTAAGGCTTGAAGCTCAAAAGAAAAAGGAAGTTACAAAGATCAGAATGAACTAGTGGACCACAAAGATAGCAAGGGGAATAGGAGGAATATGTAAAAATATATCCAGAAAGAAAAAGGAATGAGGGCCAGATCCAAAAACTCCCATTAACTTAAACGGGCTTTGGATCAAATCCTAAGTGGTGGATGGATGAGTGAGTGAAAAAAGGATAATCTAACCATAGAAAGGAAGGAGCTATGAACATCATCTGGTGCATTATGGATTTTAATACAAATCTTGGTAACAATCTGTTGTTGCTGTTATGAGACTGGAGCTCACCAAAACTGGAAAACTGTGCCTAACAATACCTGCAGGGGTGGTGCTCATGCCCTCTAGTCCCTTAGTCCCTCAATAGACTATTTAAAGGCAGAAATACTCCAGCCCCCTTCAGTTCCTTTGCACCCAATGTCAAGAGTAGTGACTCTGATGCACAGGAGATGGAGTGTGGGTCGTGGAACACACATCAGCATTCACATCTCAAAAAACTAGAGTTACAGTACAAGTAAGTAGCCATCTTTTCTTCAAGTGGTTGCAGACATATATTATACTCAGGTGACTCGCAAGCAGTATCAGAAGGAGGTGGAGCTCAGAATCTATTTAAAAAGCAACTGCAAGACCATCTTCTCAACATTTGCATCTGACCTGGATGCAGATGTAACAGCACAACGTTTGGTAAAAGTATGTATGGAAGATCAAGCGGCACTCCTGCAAATGTCCAATATTGAAATGTCACTGAAAAATGCAATAAAAGATGCTTTGTATGTTGTCAAATTGGCTTTTAATCTCTGCAGAAGTGAAGTCTGAGCTATCCCCATAAGTCATTGTGATACAGGATGTCTGTGCAGAGACCGCTTGACCCTTCGTGCAATCCTCAAAGGAAACAAAAAGATGAAATGATGAACGAAATGGCTTAGCTCTTTCTAAGTAAAATGTCAAGCACAGTCTTACATCCAAGGAGTGAAGATGCTGTTCGTCAGCAGTGTAATGAGGTTTGGAAAAAAAAATATATAGGTAAGTAAATTACCTGGTTAAGATGAAATTATGACACCACCTTAGAATCTTAGGATGAGGTTTTAAGGCAATCTTGTCTTTGAAAAACTGAGTACTTGAAGGGTCGTCATTAAGGCCTGCAGCACACTAGCTCTTCTTGCTGAAATAATGGCAGAGACAGAGAACAAGGTCCCACTGAAGAATCACTTCCTTTGCTGGTGGAAAGAATCAGGTAAACCCCTTTCAGAAATTTGACTATGACGGCGTTAATAAAAACTGACTTTCCATGGACTGGAGGATGAAATGCCAAAATCACTGCCAAGTGGACCTTCAGTGAATGAAGAGATAGATCAGAGGACTGGAGAAGTAACAGTTCAGGATGTCCTGAATGCAGAGCCACATCAGTTGAATCCCATGGGCTAAGGAATAGTTGGAAAAACATTTCAATTAAACAAATAGGTAGTACCCATCAAGGGCTTTCTACTATTCAGTAGAACCTGCCAAACAGCTTTGGAACAATGCCCCTCTTCCTTGTCCAATGCTAGATGTGAATTTCAACCGTGGTAATGAGTCAGCAGATAGGTATAAACAAGGGAGAGGAATAGGTGGATGAATGGAAAGACTGAGGAAGTCAGAAGAACAACATTGTCTCGGCCAAGCTGGTGTGAAGAGAATCAGTCAGTCTGGCACGGTCCATACTCAACTTACAGATAACCTGAAGAATGAGTGAGATCAGAGAGGAAAGCACCGATCCTCAATTCAGATGAAACTATACTCTGCTGAACATAAGGAGCTATGCAGGAATTCTGCAACCATCTGTGTTCTCTTTTTAAATGACTTGCAGATGGAGCACCTTTCTTTAATGTGTCCTTCTTCCAGGTGCAACACACATCGCATGCAGGGGCATCACTACTGGGGATAGCCATGCCAAATGATGGACAATGTTTAAACCAGTGAGGGCAACAGAGTTAGGGGAGGGATAGCTCAGTGGTTTGAGCATTGGCCTGCTAAATCCAGGGTTGTGAGTTCAATCCTTGAGGGGCCCATTTAGGGAACTGGGGTAAAAATCTGTCTGGAGATTGGTCCTGCTTTGAGCAGCGGGTTGGACTAGATGACCTCCTGAGGTCCCTTCCCCCCCGATAGTCTATGATTCTATGAACTATCTATCTAAACTAACAACTACAAACTCAATCTAAGGATACTGTTAAACTATACTATTTACGATATACAGTGAAGTCCCAGAAACACTGAAATAAGAAACATGAGGTATACTACCACATTGATTGCTCTAACTCTAGCCGAGGGCAGTGAGAAAGAGTGAGGGGGTTGGAGAGATGCTGCCTTTAACTAGCCTGGAGAGGAGCAAAGGGACCAGAGGGCACACACACCACCAATATGGGTACTGCTAGGTAAAATGCTTTGGTGCTCTTGGCATGACACACTTGAGTAGAGTACATGTCTGAAACCACTCAAAGAATGTGATACAAAACAATAACCTGCAGTGATGCTAAGTGTTAGATGAATATCTATGGTACAAAAGGAAGACTGAATTCATGCAGCTTGATGATAACATCACGGAGACTTAGGACTTCTTAGGTACACAGAGTGAAATTCTTCCCTGTGCACAGGTCCAGCACAAGACCTATGCATTACTTGTATCCTTAAAATAGGACTGAAGTGGGATTTAAGTGGTGCAAAGGTCTTGTGCTGCAGAAAAGTGAATTTATATACAAGATCCATTCTAAAATTGTGCCTTATACTAAAGTCCCCCATCCCATTTTTTTTTTTAACTAAGCAAGGAGAAATTGCTTATAGCTAAAAGAGTTCAGGACATCAGATGTGGCCAAGAATTCACTTAACATTTTAATTTCTTCGGTGTTCTAATGGTCAAGATTTTGCAATCCTGCAATTAATAAAATATTAGATTCCTGCAAGAAGAGAGCCTGCATCATGTCATAAATATTTTGTATGTATCCCAAACCACACACATTAAAAGAAGAACAGGAGTACTTGTGGCACCTTAGAGACTAACAAATTTATTAGAGCATAAGCTTTCGTGGACTACAGCCCACTTCTTCGGATGCATATAGAATGGAACATATATTGAGGAGATATATATACACACATACAGAGAGCATAAACAGGTGGGAGTTGTCTTACCAACTCTGAGAGGCCAATTAATTAAGAGAAAAAAAACTTGTGAAGTGATAATCAAGCTAGGCCAGTACAGACAGTTTGATAATAGGTGTGAGAGTACTTACAAGGGGAAATAGAGTCAATGTTTGTAATGGCTCAGCCATTCCCAGTCCTTATTCAAACCGGAGTTGATTGTGTCTAGTTTGCATATCAATTCTAGCTCTGCAGTCTCTCTTTGGAGTCTGTTTTTGAAGTTTTTCTGTTGTAATATAGCCACCCGCAGGTCTGTCACTGAATGACCAGACAGGTTAAAGTGTTCTCCCACTGGTTTTTGAGTATTTTGATTCCTGATGTCAGATTTGTGTCCATTAATTCTTTTGCGTAGAGACTGTCCGGTTTGGCCAATGTACATGGCAGAGGGGCATTGCTGGCACATGATGGCATATATCACATTGGTAGATGTGCAGGTGAACGAGCCCCTGATGGTATGGCTGATGTGATTAGGTCCTATGATGATGTCACTTGAATAGATATGTGGACAGAGTTGGCATCGGGGTTTGTTACAAGGATAGGTTCCTGGGTTAGTGGTTTTGTTCAGTGATGTGTGGTTGCTGGTGAGTATTTGCTTTAGGTTGGGGGGTTGTCTGTAAGCGAGGACAGGTCTGTCTCCCAAGATCTGTGAGAGTAAAGGATCATCTTTCAGGATAGGTTGTAGATCTCTGATGATGCGCTGGAGAGGTTTTAGTTGGGGCTGAAGGTGACAGCTAGTGGTGTTCTGTTATTTTCTTTGTTGGGCCTGTCTTGTAGGAGGTGACTTCTGGGTACTCGTCTGGCTCTGTCAATCTGTTTTTTCACTTCAGCAGGTGGGTATTGTAGTTTTAAGAATGCTTGATAGAGATCTTGTAGGTGCTTCGACCGTCCGGAGGAGTCCATGCAGAATCCTTTTTTTGTCGAAACAACAGACTGGATTTCTACATGGATTGCTTCCGTCAACGTGCAAAGGCTGAAATTGTGGAAAAGCAACATCACTTGCCACATAACCTCAGCCATGCTGAACACAACGCCATCTACAGCCTCAGAAACAACCCTGACATCATAATCAAAAAGGCTGACAAAGGAGGTGCTGTCGTCATCATGAATAAATTGGAATATGACCAGGAGGCTGCTAGACAGCTCTCTAACACCACATTCTACAGGCCATTATCCTCTGATCCCACTGAGGATTACCTAAAGAAACTACACCATCTGCTAAAAAAACTCCCTGACAAAGCACAGGAACAAATCCGTACAGACACATGCCTAGAACCCCGACCAGGGGTATTCTATTTTCTACCCAAGATCCATAAACCTGGATATCCTGGACGCCCCATCATCTCAGGCATTGGCACCCTAACATCAGGCTTGTCTGGTTATGTAGACTCTGTCCTAAGACCCTACGCTACCAGCACTCCCAGCTATCTTCGAGACACCACTGACTTCCTGAGGAAACTACAATCCATCGGTGATCTTCCAGAAAACACCATCCTGGACACTATGGACGTAGAAGCCCTCTACACCAATATTCCACACAAAGATGGACTACAAGCTATCAGGAACAGTATCCCTGATAATGTCACAGCTAACCTGGTGGCTGAACTTTGTGATTTTGTCCTCACCCACAACTATTTCACATTTGGGGACAATATATACCTTCAAGTCAGCGGCACTGCTATGGGTACCCGCATGGCCCCACAATATGCCAACATTTTTATGGCATATGTCCCCTAACGCCCCTACTCTACTTGCGCTACATTGATGACATCTTCATCATCTGGACCCATGGAAAAGAAGCCCTTGAGGAATTTCACCATGATTTCAATAATTTCCATCCCACCATCAACCTCAGCCTAGATCAATCCACACAAGCGGTCCATTTCCTGGACACTACTGTGCTAATAAGCGATGGTCACATCAATACCACCCTATACCGGAAACCTACTGACCGCTACACTTACCTACATGCCTCCAGCTTCCATCCAGGACACACCACACGATCCATTGTCTACAGCCAAGCTCTAAGATATAACCGCATTTGCTCCAATCCCTCGGATAGAGACAAGCACCTACAAGATCTCTATCAAGCATTCTTAAAACTACAATACCCACCTGCTGAAGTGAAAAAACAGATTGACAGAGCCAGACGAGTACCCAGAAGTCACCTCCTACAAGACAGGCCCAACAAAGAAAATAACAGAACACCACTAGCTGTCACCTTCAGCCCCCAACTAAAACCTCTCCAGCGCATCATCAGAGATCTACAACCTATCCTGAAAGATGATCCTTTACTCTCACAGATCTTGGGAGACAGACCTGTCCTCGCTTACAGACAACCCCCCAACCTAAAGCAAATACTCACCAGCAACCACACATCACTGAACAAAACCACTAACCCAGGAACCTATCCTTGTAACAAACCCCGATGCCAACTCTGTCCACATATCTATTCAAGTGACATCATCATAGGACCTAATCACATCAGCCATACCATCAGGGGCTCGTTCACCTGCACATCTACCAATGTGATATATGCCATCATGTGCCAGCAATGCCCCTCTGCCATGTACATTGGCCAAACCGGACAGTCTCTACGCAAAAGAATTAATGGACACAAATCTGACATCAGGAATCAAAATACTCAAAAACCAGTGGGAGAACACTTTAACCTGTCTGGTCATTCAGTGACAGACCTGCGGGTGGCTATATTACAACAGAAAAACTTCAAAAACAGACTCCAAAGAGAGACTGCAGAGCTAGAATTGATATGCAAACTAGACACAATCAACTCCGGTTTGAATAAGGACTGGGAATGGCTGAGCCATTACAAATATTGACTCTATCTCCCCTTGTAAGTACTCTCACACCTATTATCAAACTGTCTGTACTGGCCTAGCTTGATTATCACTTCAAAAGTTTTTTTTCTCTTAATTAATTGGCCTCTCAGAGTTGGTAAGACAACTCCCACCTGTTTATGCTCTCTGTATGTGTGTATATATATCTCCTCAATATATGTTCCATTCTATATGCATCCGAAGAAGTGGGCTGTAGTCCACGAAAGCTTATGCTCTAATAAATTTGTTAGTCTCTAAGGTGCCACAAGTACTCCTGTTCTTCTTTTTGCGGATACAGACTAACACGGCTGTTTCTCTGAAACCACACACATTAAGTCGGCAGTCTTGTGCATTGTTTTTGCAGCCTCTAAACTAGTGTTTAAAAAGTTATTTCCCCTAAAATACAAGTGGTAAGTGATCAGCAATGTTTAATAGTCCTTAAACTTGGAGATCATTGTTCATAGAACATAGAATAACTAACATTTCTCCAACAAAATTGCTTTCATTTATATAATTGCAATAAGACCAGATCTGTGCCAAATACTAGGGGGTATTTGCTGAGTTTTTAAAATGCTTTAATTTAGTTTATAACTTGTCAAGTTCTGTTGATATCATTGCTTAATGTACTCTATTCAAAATTAAATAGAAGAAAATGATTTGTTGGGCTTTTTAGGAAAAAAACATATTTGTTAACCATTCAAATAGTGACTATTCAGACCACTTATTTTCCTTATCAGCCTCAAGCAAGATGAGCATTCCCTAATAAGATGTTTTTCCCTTTTTGTATTTACAAACTGTTCACAAGGATGAAACATATGGGGCCAGTCTCTCTCTCTCTCTCTCTCTAAACAAACATACCGGTACTGTATGTAGCACTTCTAGCAGGCTTTAGTGAAACTGCCTAAAATCTGATGCCTCTCCCATTGCAAAGAAGCCACAGTATGACCTAATACTGATAGGTATGGTTTACTTGCCTCAAACAATTAAAAAACTAAACCCAATCTTTTTGAGGATCAAGAGTTCACCTTGTCTCTGCTTTTTTTCCTCATCAGTTCTGGTCAGATCTTTACTTCCAGGGTTCATTTGAAGCTGGAAGTGTTAGTTCTGCAGCCTTGCTTTTTCCCAGCCCAACTCCAACATCAGCACATTAGACCACTTCTTCATCCTTCTGCATCCATTACCTCAGCTTAGTTTTGCTTTTATCACTGTTCACTTAATAACGTGTATAGGAATAACATAGTATGTCTTTAAATAATTTGTGAGCCCTCCAAAGACCTGCACAGTGTTCTGTGTTGTGGAAGCCACCAAAACCCACCAGAGCACATGAATGTAAGTAGCTAGGCACAGCATGTTTGTGTATATTTACTACACTGATTACTGGGAACTCAGGTGTACCTGGGTGATTTACTTATATAGTTTTTATTGTATAAGGAACGATATAACACTTAATATGTAACACAGGGCTTTCCACTACATACTGCAATTTACATTTATGAGGTTTCTTTTGCCTTTCTTCTTTTTTGTGGGTTTGCTTCCTGCTCAAACTTATTTTTCAGTAATATTTTTTTCAGCCATTCTTCCTCCCCCATTGTATTACTTCCCCTTTCTCTGATCTCCTGGGTTATTTCAGTCACTCCTCCCCTTCAATCTCTTCTTCCCCGTCAATCCTACCCTCCTCCTTTTTTTACTCAACCCCCTCTCCCCAGCCCTATCACTGTTACTGTCTTCTCTACCCCCTAAACGCACACAATGTTGCTAATTCTCACTTTTTAAAAAAATCATGCATCTTACCATATCTAGTGTTTATCATAAAGTCTCAGCTTCTGGAATCATGTGAACACATCCGATTCTCAGCTTTCATTTTTAAAAAGTTTTCAGACCTCATGATTGTAAAATAATTGAAAATGTGAACCTTAACGGCTCACAAACTAGAAGGAAAATAACTTTTATTTTTTTGAAGCTAAATCTCTTTTGGGGGGGTACAGGAAGGGTTGACTCATGGGGTGAGAGATTCTCTTCTCTGATCCAGCCCCTTTACACCAGGTAAAAAAAGCTGAAGAAGTGGAAAAGGTATCTAAAAGTCCCAGATCTAGCCAGAGATTTAATCCTCCCTGCCCAATGCAGGAAATGACGGAGACATTGCAGGCTTTCCAACAAGTTTCCCTTTAAAAGTCCTACCATACTAGGTGTGCTATGTTGGAGGTGTGGCAGGATGGGGCTGCAGAATGCAGTGCTGCAGATATTCTGGGCAGTGCTGTGATCCACAGGGAAGTCCAGAGAGGCTGCTTTAACTTAGGTCTGGTCTACACTACAGACTTATGTCGGTATAACTGCATTGCTCAGCGATATGAAAAATTCTACCTCCCTGAGCAATGTAGTTATACCAACCTCTCAAGGATTAACTATGCTGATGGGACAGCTCTCTCCCCTCAGCATAGAGAGTCTTCATTAAAGTGCTACAGCAGCGCCGTTGAGCTGTTGCAGCATTTTAAGTGTAGACATGCCCTTAGATAGCCCACTTGGTTGTCTAAATAACACTGGAGGTGACAAAACCGCACCATTTAGAGGTGCAGCACAGAATCTCATCCATTATTATTGAACACTTGGGATTGGCATTGACAATATTAAACATAGCCCTCTCCAGTCCATACATTTACCTTCCCAAGACTCTGTACAGCTAGAACACCAGAACACCTACTGGGAATGATGTTGCAGCTGGAGTGAGGTAGGGGGAATGGTAATTCACTGGGCAGTAGCTGCAGAAGGAGAAGGATGGGAAACAGAATAAGAAGCACTGCAGTGAGCTGGGGGGAGGAGGTGCATCTGCATGACAACAAGCACAATGTAGCACCATGTGCTGTCTGACAGAAGTTGGTGGTAGTGGGGTAGGGGTGATGTGAACAGGAGCTGCAAAGCTATTTCAAGAAAAGGCCTGTGTGGAAAATAAAGGGCAGTATACCAATGAGCCCTCTATTGCTTTCTCAGCTGTTCCCTGTCCATTGCTTTAATAGTTAAGAATACTTTGGGGAGGAAAGAGCACAAAATGTAAGGCCTGTTAGATTGATCAAGTTCTGTAGGTGGAGAACTGAGACCAGGGCATTGTATTGAGAATGGGAAGGCAATCTGAGAGGCAATGTTCGGGAGAACTGATACATGTACATTCACGCTAACTTTACACTAAAACAAATGTAAAAACCAATTTTCAAACACAAGGATGGCCTTCAGCATACAACACTTGCATTTAGTCTCAATATTTTGCAGAACTCTATACAGCTTTGATTTTTACCCTCGGGAGGTATGTGCTGCAAAATTTTGCTTTGTGCAATTTATTGTGCCAATTTCCAATATTTTCACATCATTGATATGCATCTCACAAATGGTTTAAAGATCAGCAGCCCAGCTGCGAATAGCAAAACATACGGACGTGTGATATTTATAGAGAAAACTGTCAAATTTCAGTAATCCAAAGTAGTCTTTTGAAATAGAGTTAAATATGAAAACTTAGGTGCAAACACACCCCATGCTTTACAAACCTTACATGATGGAGTTTTTCTTCTTAGTATAAATCCCTGGCTCTAGTTCCAAAATATGGATGATATTGAAGAGCTCTATCACAAGGCCTCACATTGTCTGATATTTCTAATGTCAACATGTCATCTGCTGTTGCCAAAGGAGCCAATGGAGAACCGTATTTTTAGCCATTTTAAATTGCACACATGTTGTTAGGAGTAGCAAACTGCCCAGTCTATTTGCAGATTGGCAGGGACCCAGCACCTGCCACTTTCCAAATTATAATTGATTCTTTTGGCAAACCTCTAGCTGTGCTGTCCATAAAATAAGGACACATACCCTGCTTCTTTTATTCATCTTAAACAATATTTCACAACTAAAGCTACTGGATGAATGACAAAATAAGCTTCAAATTGTACTCTGCAAGTTGCTCCATGATGAACAGTCAAAACGAAATGAAAGGATACCGTAGAGTGCAATCCAAATGTATGCATGGCTACATGATAGGGAGTGAGGGCATAGAGGGTTTTTCTCAGGCCCCTGATACTCGTGCTTACCAATTATCAAACTGATCCCTTACACAAAGTCAGAGTATCTCAAGGCTACTCTAATTTAAACAAATGGATACATCCTTAAAGGGGAAGCTTTGGAATGAAAGATAAATACATATCCAAGCCCCATTTTACGGCCCTAAAATGCAGCATTTTCACCCAGCAGACAGATGCTAAAGGGATGCATTCTAAGGGTATTTTCATCTTCTGCTTTAACCAATGAGAAGAGGGAAGAGAGGAGAGTAGACATGGCTGCTAGGGAGGAATCTCCGGCATCAAAACTGGTGGCAGATAGGATGACCAGATGAGAGATATCGGGATGTGGGGGTGGAGGGGAGGGAGGAAGGAAGGGGGAATGTTGGCGGAGGGAAAAAAAACAGGAGCCAGCGGCAGAGGAAAAAACAAAAACAAAAGCAAAAAAAGCAAGAGCCGCTGGAGCATAGGAAAAATTGGTGGGGGCTGAGCACCCACCGGCAGCTCCATGCCCTGCCCCCTGCACCAGCTCGCCTTCGCTCTGCTTCCATCTCCCCTGGGCTGGGTGCCACGTCCTGCTTCTCCCCCCTCCCTCCAGCGTTTGCACCACCATACAGCTGATTAGCACAATCCTGGGAGGGAGGGAGGGGTGAGTAGGAGGAATGTGGTGTGCTTGGGGAAGAGGCGGGGCCAGGGTGGGGATTTGGGGAGGGATCCAATGGGCCAGTGAGGGGGCGGGGCTGGGGGCGGGGCAAGGGCGGGAATCTGGAGAGGGATCCAATGGGAGAGGGAAGGGGCTGAGTCGGGATGGAGTTGGAGCAGGGGGGCACAAGCCCCCTCCGCCTGTGCGCCGGAGGGCAAAATATCGGGACAATTCATGTCCCGACCAATGTTCTGTCAGGACGCGGGACAAACAAGTAAATATCGGGACAGTCCCGATAAAATCGGGATGTCTGGTCATCCTAGCCCTGCTGGCAGATGCTCCCAAATGATTCAAAAGAAGCCAGGCTGGTCTTGCTTTACAGCTGCTCCCCATTGGAAGTGAGGATATTGCCTTTCATAGCTACCATCTGCTTTCAATGCCTCCTATAGAAAATGAAGGGAGGTCATGTAATTACTCAGGATGGCAAGGGGAGGAGGAAGGCAGGATTATTTTTGCAGGTAGATCCTCTAATCTCAAAGTGAACTTTTGAGTGAAAGAGAATATATCACTTGGTATCAGTTTGCATATGCCTTACTCCCATTGCTGAGCACTTACTCACATGAGTAAGGACCTTAATGGGATTACTTAATAACTCAACAGCAATATTACCAACACTAAGAATTTCAAAATGAAGAATCAGGCCCAAAATAAACAGAAGATTCTCTTACAATTCATGAAATCATGAGATTTTAAAAATAATAAAAAAATTGTTCTGTTTTCTTGAGACTTTAGGGTTCATGTTTTCCAGAATCCCGGGGGCTAGAAATTGACTTTGTTCAAAATAAGGACTGAGAATCTCACAATCATATAATTCCAGGAGCTAGGTTTTTTTAAAAAAATAATCAATATCATGAGACTCGTGATTAAATTGGAAGAATGTCTCTAGTGGATTATCACAGGGTTGCATCCTGGATTCTGTACTTTTCACTATTTTCATTAATGACTTGAGTAACAGAGTACACTTATAGAATTTGTCAATGACACCAAGCTGGGAGGATCTTCAAGTATTCTGGAGGACAGGATTAGAATTCAAACTTACCTTGACAGTTTAGAGAACTGGTCTGAAATCAACAAGATTAAATTAAATAATGACAAATGAAAACTACTACGCTTAAAAAAAAATCAGTTGTACAGCTACAAAATGGAGAATAACTGGTTGGACAGTAGTACTGCTGAAAAAGATCTGGGGAGGGCGTGGCTACAGTGGATCACAAATTGATTAAAAGTCAACAATGTGATGCAGTTGCAAAACAGCCTAATATAATTCTTGGGTATAATAACAGGAATGTCATCTGAGACACAGGAGGTAATTGCCGGCTCTACGTGGGACTGGTGAGGTCTCAGATGGAGTTGGGTGTCCAGTTCTGGGCACCACACTTTAGGAAACATTTTAACAAAATGGAGAGAGCCAAAGTACAGCAACAAAAATGATAAAGTTTTGAAAACCTGACCTATGAAGAAAGGTTAAAAAAAAATGGGCAAGTTTAGCCGTGAGAAAAGAAGGCCGAGCAGGGACCTGGTAATCTTCAAATATGTTAAGGGCCATTATAGAGAGGACTGCGATCAATTTTTCCCCATGTACACAGAATTGTACATGGTAGGACAAGAAGTAATGGGTTTAATCTTCAGAAATGGAGATTTATGTTATATATTAGGAAAAGCGTTCTAACTATAAGGATAGTTGAGCTCTGGAATAGGCTTCCAGGAGAGGTTGTGGAATCCCCATCATTGGAGGTTTTTAAGTACATGTTTCACAAATACCTGTCAGGAATTGTCTAGGTATATTTGGTGCTGCCTCAATGCAGGGTGATGGACTAGATGACCTGTCAAGGTCCCTTCCACCCCTGCATTTCTATCATTTTATAAATTCTGAGAGTTGGCAACACTGTATACCCATCAGTAAAGGTTTCATAATCTGCCCTTTTAACAGCTTTCACATTTCATTAGGTACTTTGGTGTATATAACAATTATGTAAAACAAAACTTCACTGAAACTTGAAGGAATTAATTCAAATGTTCTGTGAGGTTCAAACTGAGCCAAGGATTTTTTAAAGATACCTTTCTAATTTCTTGGTAATAAATTTCTCAAATTTGCATCCATTTATTACAAGGGAAACAACAAAGTATTTTGGGTATTTTGTTCTCCCTTCACACAATTATCTCCTCTGAAGATGTAACTCTCTAAATTATTCAGAACATTTAACTCTTCCTCACCCCAACAAAAAAGAACAGAAATAGTTATTATATAGTATAAGATATTAAATTGTATTAATAGATATGGCAATGCTTCTAATACACCTATATGTGTAACTGTGCATTTTAGGGAAACACATTACATTATGTTGCCTCTTTGTCTTGCTATGTGTCCTTTAATAAATACCATCTTTTAATAAAACCTTTGTATAAATAGATATTGCTCTTTCTTTGCAACAAAAATACGGCTTACGGGATTTATAAGACCCCTAGTGGTACTTTCTTTGATTTACGCCACATGCACAAGCAGCATTAGAAAACACTTCGTGAAATCTAATATGGTATTAGAAAAGAACGAGAACGTACATTGGACCAGATCTTCAGCTGATGTATATCCATGTAAAGCCTTGTGACTTATCAGCTGAGGATCTGGCCCACTGACTCATCAAAAGCTTGTGATATAATTACTGTGGTACTTTTAAAAAAGCTACAATGCTATTTAGAATATATTAATAATGCTGTCCAGAGCTAAATGGATTTGGCAGCCAAAGTAATGCATAACAGAACTCTTAAAAAGAAAACATACTACATGATTCAAAAGGAAACTCTTAGATATAGCAACAGAGAATTAGGACAAATATTTTCACTTATAAACCATAAAGCAGACTGCTTCTAGCCCACTAAATTTCAACAAAAAGCACACTGTGAACTTACTATCAAACCTAGAATATGTATATGTTGTTTTGCGAATGCCGAATCAACATCTTATATGGCGCACATTGGCACTGGTGCCACTTGAGAATTTGGTCCATCATTCCAACAGCTCTTTTCTGACAGTGATTATATGAAAAAAGTTATTCTACAAATATGAAACACCTGATATGTAAGCAATCTACCCAGATCCTGTGATTGAATGGTAAAAAACATTGCTGCTAAGGCCATGGGGAAAAAACAAGTGCACAAATGACGTCGGGGCTTATCCATTCAAGCCTCTGATATGTTGGATTTCACTTCTTTTTTTCTCCTGTTAAACAACACTGAATCTTAATTTCTTCTATGGATCATTCTGCATCAATATTTGTGCAATTAATTCTACCGAGACAAGACAACAGTCCAAATCCATAAATATTTACTTCCCACCACAATGGGAATAAATAGAAAGTTGATGTTACCATGAGAAAATTTTAATATGTTTTCATGTTTTTTTACCAGCACAGCTTTGCTGGTCATCCCAAGGTTGTAAGAGCAGTTTAATGTAATTGAGGGTATCATCCAAAGGATCATAAGAGGCTTTCTATTGACTTCAATGGACTTTGGATCAGACCCTGAGTGAAAACAAGCCTATATCTCCGCCTCAGCTGGTAACCTTAACAGTTGGTCATTGAAGGAATAACAAAGATCTTAGGGACCGATTTTTAAAAGATATTTATGTGCTTAACTACCATTGATTTATATGGGAGTTAAGCAAAATAAGCATAAAAATCTTGCCCTTGATCCCTTGGATCCCTTAAGATCTAATGAAAGCTAATAGGTCTCAGGTCCTAAAATCTGTAAATTGCATTCACTGTGCATGTTAGAAATTGGAATCAATTGTTATTTAATCACATAATGGGGGCGTGTCAGTGCTGGTAAGGTATCCTCTGTAAAAAATGCAAGCAGTAACTGTCACTCTGCTTTTTAAGATGAATGACTTTGGTTCTCAGTGAAATGGATACAAAAACATGAAGCCATAAAATGCAATGAAAGTTCATCAGTTGTACAATAGTGTTTTAGTCAGGTTGTTTCACCTCTAGGGGGCAGGAATTCACTGACTTGCATTCAAGCACTAGAGGTAGATAAAAAAGGGGTAGATATCTTTGGGTGACCCATACTAACCAACAATCACATTAAGATGGTACAAACAATTACTCTATTAAAAATACATGGAATAACTAAATACATAAACATAAAAGCCACATAATAAAAGATAACATTGATCTTTGCTCAGTTAGCTATATACATATCAATCAAATATTGAACTCTTCCTGGCATCATCATTAATTATTGTTACAATTATTTAAAAAAATTACGAACAGGAGGTGGATGTAATTTTCTATGCAGTCCAGCTTTCACAGCACAAAGGTAGCTGACATTTCAAAAGAAAAACACACACACAAAAAAAACATGATAATAAAATAAAACAACCTGCATCCATTTCACAACAGGAAACTTTGGTGATTCCAAGATCACTCAAGCTGTGCAAGAAACTCAATGCCTCAGAATAAAGCTTTGGCCTTCTTAGACAGTACTGCAGAATGGTAATAGTCAAGCCAAGAGTACTGAGGCCATCTTGTCAAGCTGAGAAGAGATTCGGGGCAATTTACTCAACAGTGCTTCTTACTGCTGCTCCAATGCATGACCCCTAACTCCTACAGCTGACCACAGCAACATACCCATAAATCTGGAGACCGCAGAATGCAGACCATGTCTCATAGGGGCTACACAACAACACTGATCTTATTAACCAGGTCACCTGCCTAATGCTCAAGGGAGTAATTGGTTAGAAGCTTGCCAAACTGCTTTTCTACTGAAGCAAGACAATATTCTCCTCTTTCTCACTCCATCAGTGGAAAACTGAATGTACTGAGCCACTTCAAAATGATCCTTTTTGTTCTTAAAAATGAACAGTTCATGATTATTTAAAACATGTCTGGGTCATATACCTAGAGTTTGTCAACAGCTGTTGGCTTCGTCTCCAGTTCCTCCCCAGAATCTGACCCCAGGCCCAAAAGGTTTAATCATGATAAATATCCACTTCTGGTTAATCAAATTGGTATTTCTTCCACATAAATATGTTCTATAACCTCTTAGGGCCCAGATTTTTGAAATAGTCCCTAGAATGTTGCATGCACTTAAAACTGCATTTTACATATAAATAGAAACTTGCAGGCACAAAACAACTAATTCCCATTGGGTCATTTTCTCCATTTGCATTCATAATTTTGCAGGTCACTTTTGAAAATGCAGGCTTGAAGGGCTTTATGGATTTCTGTTTAGTATAAATCAGTGGTGTTTCTTTCCTGTCTATATCGTAAGAAGTTATTTCTTTACAGTATGAAATGCCTGTATTTGTTTCATCGTGTATTTTAGAAAACAAAAAATGTATTTTAAAATTGACAAGTTACTTAAACAAAGAACCTGATTTATTAATAGTTTTGCTTAACCAGTTTTTGAAGTGTAATAGATAACCACTGAGTTACAGGCTTAGGTTCCCTATAGTGCTGAGGGGAAGGATTTGTGCCCCCCTCACCCCTCCACCCCCACCCCCTAGGCAACTACACAGCTGCTCCATAACCACTACTTCTGCCCTGAAGAGATAGCGGCTACCACATTCCCTCTGTACTGCTCCTCTCTGAGTCACGGTTAATTCTGTGGATTTGCACAGGGGCAAATCTACTGCCATACTCCCATTCTTCCATGAGCTTAGCTCTTTCACCTCCCTTGAGTAGTGTGTGTGGCTCTCCTCACCTGCAGAAGAGGTCATGAACAGCAGAGACAGGATTTTCCCATATATACCTGGAGTGTATACACACGCTGGCTATCACCCCATCTAGCCCCAGTAATCTTCCTTTCTTCAGGGAAATCTGTGGAGATGTGAGAGACAGAATTTCACCTACCCCAATCTGCAGGCAAGCCATAGGATTGACACAGAGCCTTTACTACAACACGTAGGCAGCTCATGCCTCACTGCAATCCTTATACAGAGCTTTGCTTTGCTTGATGCTTCTCCCAGTCTGCCCACAATATTCCTCAACATTGTCCTATTGGGCTGAATATTCATCTATTTCTAGTGGGTGTGTGACACTCCTTGAATCAGTGTGTTTCATTCAATGATTAATATGACATATGATTTCTACTTTATTTCCACATTTCAAATTTACATCACACCAATGTACAACAAGCTTAGGGAGACTGGCTAATAAAGCTTCAACTTCAATTTTCTTGACTCTCTGCTGATGGATTCTGTCTAAAAAGACTGTGATGGCTAACATGATCAAGATGTTCAATCTGAAGATACCAGTATTTCATATTGCTTGGAAAGCACAGAATGGAGAAGGGATCAAATTAATCTACGTGTTTCTCAGTTATTCACCAGGTCAGGTTTGGGACATTCACCTCCTTATACCAGACTCCTGCGTTTGTTAGCTGACTGATATCTGAGGGGACAAATACCTGTGTGATTCAACAGGATCAATCCCATTAAGTGGGATAAACATAATCTGATGATCAAACTGTCCTGGTGAATGTTCATCCAGTCTCAGTTTTAGAAATAGTAGCGTGTCCTGTTGCTCAGATATTGGGACTAGCTGATGGGGACCCTGGAGAAGTGTCTGCTCAAACATAATTGAGCATTGAATAATGGTGGCTCCTGCTATCAAGGCTGTTATAGGCAATGTAAAAATGTGAATCCAGTTATGTGTATAAAAAGCAAAACAAAGTACATCATAGAGAGAAATACACCAGCAGGGAAACATATGGACAGAAGTATGTCTGAACACTGTCCACGAAGTATATACCCATTCACAGTGCTGGTAATGTTTCCTTTGGACATGAAGATATGTGTCACATTTTTCCACTAATGCACTTATTGTAGTTAAAAGGGCAGAATCTTGTCCTAAATACACTTTAGGAGGCTTTTAGAGAGAAGTAGCAAACCATGCCAATAATGACATCTGCTTAGCAGAAAGGTCCAAGGCTAAAGTTTGAGTGTTTACTGGATGGAAAAATAATAATTCTGAAAACATTTACAGCTTTTAAATGTTTGGCATTTTGTTTTCTTTTTTTCTTTTGAATGCTGAAATCCTTTTATTTTGTAGTTTTAAAGAGCTTCTAATGGTCTGTGCTCCATTATGACTCACAAAGGAAAAGTGCATGTTGAATTATGTGGCCCACCAATTCTCTGGAGAAGTGTATATGTATTACATTTTTTTCATTGATTGATTGAAAACTAGTGTTTTTGAATTTCTCCTTAAAAACAGATGTTAGTCTGCAACCTGCTCAAGATTTGCCACAAAAGTATACACTACATTAAATAGCATGTAGTAAGTAGTTTTATAAATTAGCATCAATACAACTGTTCAGTCTGATTATATTGTCACTGAAAATTATAATATAGAAGGTTTAAAGAAAACCATACAGTGGTTGAGTCAGGCTAAAAGGAAACAATTTCATCTTTCCATCAAATGCGGATCTGAATTTCTCCATTGTTCCCATATTCTGAACTTAGCCGCTGAAACTTCAGCTGTTTGTACAGAAATGTTCAATTCAATATACTAAGCAAAAATATCTACTGCCAGGGCCGGCTCCAGCTTTTTTGCCGCCCTAAGCGGCAAAGTGTGGGGAGGTGGGGGGAAAGATAAAGCCGATCGGCGGCACTTCGGTGGCAGCTCAATTGTGCCACTTCATTCTTCGGCGGCACTTTGGTGGCAGCTCAAAGAGGAAGAGAGGGACTGAGGGACCCGCCGCCAAAGACCCAGATGTGCTGCCCCTTTCCATTGGTCGCCCCAAGCACTTGCTTCCTTCGCTGGTGCCTGGAGCCCTGTCTATTGCACATGTGTTAAATTCAGTGGCACTTCTTCCCCCCAACCCCGATAAATGGGAATGCATAACCTGTATACCTGAGAGTACAATCAAGCCTGTAGCCTACTGTAAATGTTCAAATTTAGCAAGTCAAATTTTAATCGTCCTCAACACTGAAAAAATTGAGTATATATGTATCCTAGCTGTAAGGTAAAACAATTAAAATTAGCTACTTTATATTTTTTTCCTCTTCAAACACACTAATATAGATTTTGTTTTTTGTTTTTGGTAAACTGTTTAGCCAGAAGAAAATACAAATATATTAACAAGACACATTAGTAACAGCCCTGTAGCTTTTTCAAAAGAATGAAAAAAAAACATATTGTCAGGCTATTATGTTCTCCCCTGTGGTCAGTTTATAATAAATTTTGTAGCCTCTGCAGTTTTCAGCATCTTAATGATCTCACTCTGTACTAGCAAATGGAGGCACTTTCTACCCATTGCTCTTAGCAACAAGAACCCATTCATGTAGTATTTATCTTGCAAAATATACAGTGGCTTGACTGAAGGTGAAAGCTCAGGTCTAAAAAGACCTGAAAACACTTTCCACACATTGTTGGAATGTTCTGATACATTGTTAGAAAAGAGAGCCCCTAAGTATTCCTCTTGAGCACTAAGAGTTTATAAAAGTAGAATTTGATGGAATCCACTAAATTATGCTATTGTTCAGTTTAGAGAACACCACTTTTATACATGGAACAGGTCATTAGGAAGGGATAAGAGACGAAGTTGTTTGGATCCCACAGTAGGGGAGAGATCACATTTTCAATGGTTTTGAGAAGAGGATGACATTTTAAAAGCTTCATTTGACTCATTTATTTTTCTTTGCTACATTCAACAAAAAACTAGAGATTAGGATGAATGACTGTCTCAGGGAATTGGTAATGGATTATGCAGCCCTTAACCTCAAGGGACCTGGTTTAAATACAGCTTATGTTACTAGAGCTAGTAGACCAATAAACAAACCAAATAAAAAATGATTTGCAAATAATTTGAGGAAAAAAACTAAAATAAAATTGTGGGACTCACTATTATTCCTTATGTGACTTGTTATTTGCAAGTACACGGACGAGTATACATGAAAGTCTTTATGAATCCTGAAAGTGAAACAAATTTTAGCAAGGATTAATAGGAAAATGCATGTCATAGTTACATTATCTCTTACTAATTATGTTCATTATGGTAGTGCCTAAGAGCCAACCAACAATGAAGTCCCATTGTGGTAGGCAGTGTACAAACACAGAGTAGTCAACAATCCTTGTACCAAACAGTTTACAGTCTATTTTCTACTTCGAAAGTTTCAGACATCTATTTGGAGGAACAAAAATAGTAAGTGACTGAGTAGGTGAGCAATTCCACTACAACAACAACAGAGTGTCTAGCCTAAAGAAACGGTTCAAAACACAACCCAGTTTCAGCCTATGAGGTATAATCTATTCAGGAAATACTTGTGAATAACAAGTTTCAGAGTAGCAGCCGTGTTAGTCTGTATCCGCAAAAAGAACAGGAGTACTTGTGGCACCTTAGAGACTAACAAATTTATTAGAGCATAAGCTTTCGTGGACTACAGCCCACTTCTTCGGATGCATATCATATGCATATGGGCTGTAGTCCACGAAAGCTTATGCTCTAATAAATGTGTTAGTCTCTAAGGTGCCACAAGTACTCCTGTTCTTTTTGTGAATAACAAATACGCTATTGAATTGACGAACCATGGACAAGTTTATATCCAGATTTGAACTTCACAACTATATGTAGTCTATTCTGCATGCAATTTCATTCTATTTTATTGGGGGAAAATAATTACTGAAATGAAGAAAATTTCAGCCTTGATCAGATGTGTCAAGATTTGAAAAAAGTAAAAAAAAAAAAAAAGGCCCCTAACTCATTTTTTTCTCCAGCTCTAGGAACCAGATCACTATTTTTAAGACAATAAGTGGGTGGAACCCTGGAAATAATGACCAAGTGCATGGTTCTTTAATAGTCTATTGACAAGGATATTGAGAATAAAAAGGTATGGTGGTCAGTCTAGTTCAGATTTAAAAACTTAGCTCTTTTCCAATAGGATAGTTTTATTAGAGATGGTTCATGCTGCTCAGAGGCCTTGGCTCTGGTCTGTTGTCTGTCCTTATCTTTTTACTTGTCCTTAAGCACTCAAAATGCAAAGACTTTCCTTTGGTTTGGTTTGGTTTGGTTTGGCAGAGTTGAGTAGCCATGTTTTTGTTGTTGTTTTGTTTTGTTTTTTTAATCTTTGTGGCTGGGCTAGGATGCTGTTCATGGAGCAGCTGCCTGTATTTCCATCAATTAAGCAAGATAACTACATTCTTCCCTCTAGATGAAGCACAGAAGTTCTCTGTTTCATTGAAGATATCGCAGGATGAAGAACTGTGACTTGCTAAGGACAAGGTATGTTACTTTTTTAAAGTGAACTTTTGTGAAAAGTGAAATACTGACAGCCCAGGATATCTCTGATATATCAACAGAGCAGGTACAGCATACAAAAACGGAAGTGCAAACCTGGCGTACGTCTACCCTGATTTGCAAGTGTAGTAGAGTTCTGTTCAATCTTTGGCCTTTCTTCTGATACTGCCAAGAAGGCCATCTTCCTATGGTGATGATTTGGCATCACTGCTGAGTATTAAAGACTGGCCTGAAGGCCCCTAACTCATTTCACATAGGACACAAAACAGCCACCAGACAGTTACATCACTACAATCTGCCTAGATCTAAGAACTAGATTAAGTCAAAAGGCTCACAGGTTTTACCGCTTCTGAGCCTCCACTCTATTATTTTCTTATGACCTGGTGTAATTTTCATGATTAGCATTGGATGACTGACATATGATTGTCTTGTGTAAATAAAATAGCGATCTTTTCTTGTTCCATATTGCTGGGGTGCTATTTTAATTAAATAAGGAAATGGAACCATGGGTGAACCTGTCAGTATTATGAGCAATTCAATCATTACAAGACAGAGATTTTCTTAATGAATGAGATCATGTTATTTTTTTATAATAGAACAATTCTGTAATTTAAGATGAGGATGATACAGAAGAGGGAAAAATAGCGATGGAAAAGAAAAAAAAAGATTTTATTTTCTCTTTTGAAATATAGATGGGAAACTTGAGTGTTTACAAGTAATCTAATATTCTCAAATTCTGCTGATTCTGGTTTTTTATTACTGGTGTATTTACTGTATTATTAATTGCATTCCAATTTTAAAATATGAAGCAGTGGATTAGCCTAAGGTAGCCAAATAGGAAATTGTAGACACCACTTTTTATTCCTGTAATTCTTCTAAAAGATAAGTAGGGTCCATTATTTATGTTTCACAGTCAGACTTCCAAATAATTTAGGCAAGCAACAGCTCATGCAATCTGTGTGCAACTGATGAGTGATTCATACAAGCAGTGACCATAATTGTGTACATCAGATATCTGCACAAAGCCTTGTAACTGTGCACAGGAGCAAAGGTGACCCCAATATCAGAGTCAAGAAACTGAATGGTTTTCCATGGCTTGTGCATCATTACCAGTAAGCAATTCCACTGGCCAAATTCAAACCTGAATTACATCAGCAGAACCCTATCATCTTCAAGTAGGGTTGCACAGATGCAAACAAGTTTGCTCATACAATTGGAACATAAGAGTCATAGAGATTAAGGCCAGAAGGGACCGTCAGATCAACTAGTCCGACTTTCTGTATATCACAGGTCACCAGCACCACCCAGCACCCTCACACGAAACCTAACACCCAATATTATATCAAAGTATTACAGCCCACAGGATATTATACTATTATGTGCTACAGGCATAGAAAGGAGGGACAAAAGTGCACCAGTGTCCAAGCCCCCTACAATAGCAGGAAAATTATAAAACATAGTTTACAATTCTTATGATTATATAAAAATGGCATATATTCCAGTTCACTTTTCCATAGCTGTGTTGAATCTGTCACTAATTGTTGAAATATCGCTTTGTCATTGAAGTCAGTAGGTATGATTAGATATACATAGTGAGCAGATATTCTAAGTAGGAAATACCATTCTTAAACAGTCCCTTTTTAGGGTACAAACACACTGTATTCCCTCCTCTTTGGTGATAGTACAACTTAAACAACAAACACAGATCTTAAACTTCTAACTAAGCTTTCTCCCAACACTTGGCTGTTGCTAGGGCTTTCCTTGTAGGACACATTTGCCTCCAGTACCAATTTCCTTGGACCCAAAGACACTTCAGTCCCTCTAATATCTAGGTTGAAGGTAACAATATCCAACTGCTATTATGAGCCAGCAGTAATTATTCTGAATCTTTATAAAAAGGCCTACCACCTGATTCTATAAAGGAGCCATCCTATAATTCCACACCTTTCCAGAGGTGTGTTCAAAATTCAAGTGATTGATGTCTTCTCAGCTGATAGTGCATCTATATCATTTAGTGTGTTTAACTCTACAACGTATATATGTCACTAGGTGATATACAGTATACAGTATGGTTTTGTGTGTGATGCATATGTTTCCTCAGTATATTGGTTTGAATTGTCTCTCTTGTGGCCCCCTTATATTTCAGGGCTTGTCTTATGAGTGATGAGGGAATTGCTATGCTAAGATTATAGTCGGAGGGTGGCTACTATTCAAATGCAACTGTGTATAAAAATGATCAATTTGGTTGCAAAAATAATTTGAGGGTGGACACAATGCAATGAAAGATGTAATTATAAGTGGCACAGCAGATGTAATTGTCTTGTCTGAGTCTAAAAGCATTTTGTTTTGCTGCAGTTGTCTTGATTATTGTATTGGTACTGTTGTTCACATTTCAGAGCATGATAGGCTGGTGAGGGAATAATTCATGAACTTCACAAAATTCATGGTTTCTCTAGCTTAGGCAGTGCTTTTGAATTTTACATCCAACTGCTTTCAAGGATTATTCTGTATTACATTTTCTACATAGCAAAATAAACCAACACCTTTGCACTGAAATGCTTATCTGTTTTCACTTGATCATGCTGTAAAATAACCATAGTAGCTTGAATACAACTGTGGGAATGAATTTGTAAGATTCCCACACACTATTTGTAATAAATATTTGCATAATATTTAGTCAAATCCCTACTGAACAAGACCTTAGATTTGTTTCAGGATGGAATCTTGAATCTATAAAAGCCTGTTCATAGTATTCATTTATAGTTTTAGACATATTTTCAAGACAGATTCCATTCCTTAAGATTGTTCCAGAAGTGAAAGGTCACTGAAATGGATTTCTAGGAAGAATTAACTTGTGAAGAGTTTTTAATCTCAGTTTTGACTTGTGTGCACCATTTATTGAGGATCCTTAAAATAGGCTATGAGCAATGGAAAGAATCTGCGAGTATCTGATTTTATTGCTAGTGGCTATTGGAGTACAAAACTGACAGGATTTACTTTAACATAACTCTGCTACTGGGATCAAAGGATGACTCATTATGTATTGAGGATTGTAGATTTTAATTCAATCTGACTAGAAAAGCATGTACCATATTTTTAAAAATAAAATGCATCATATCTCAAATTATTAATGAAAAAAATAAATCCAGCATAACAAAGTTGATAGAAGACTATTAATTTCTGGATTTGGAAACCTGTTTTTACTAGAAAGCTATAAACATCTGGTTATATATCTAGGTATGCTTGTGGCCTCTCATCAATTACCATAGTATCTGAGTACCTCTAGGTCTAAACAGGATCAAATATCAAGGATCCCTTTCCTAGAAGAAAAGGAATTTTTCCTCATTGAAGAGGAGGGAAAGCACCTACAATCTTTCCGGACCTGTATAAAGTGTAAAATGTTGCCCTTGGCATATTTTACACTCTTACTCTCGGATTCTAGGATTGTATTTTGGACTACATGGACTCCTTTCTTTCATATGCTTACTACTCTGGAGTGCAATTTCACTGGACTTGAACTATTCAACTGTTGCTCTCTAGGTCTTCTCTGATTTTGCCCTTATCTTGTATTTATTTATATTGCTATTCTTACTGCTACTTCTAACTGCAGGTACAGTAAGTACTTGATGTTGCAATAGTCTGAGCAAAGAGCTAAATAAAGAAAAGGTAAATATAGTTTGTGTTTGTTTTAATTTTTAATATTTTAATGCATAGGCAGCTGTTTGATATAGGCAGAGATACACCAAAACGGTATATGAAGATCCAAACAGAAAAGTGAAACAGAGCCTCCAAAGCATAAATCTACAATGGATCCCATCTTCTACCTGCTTCAGCTAGACTGTGAGACTGATGGAAGCATTCCTAGCAGCACAATGTGTTCTCTGGGAACATCCAAAGAATTCCTTTGGTTGTAATAATATATGCCACTGAGATGGAAGAATTATCTTTAATGTTAAAGAAATCAGTAGGTAATGGTCATGGTTCTCCCCTCAGACTGGTTTTCACTCGAGTAACCCCACTAATGACAATGGGATTACTCCTGATTGTCACCAGTGTAAGCAAGGGAAGATTCAGGTCCAAATGCTTTAAGGAGAGCCAGCTGGAAAATTAACAAAACTGAAGTGTCATTGTTACAAATGAGATGTGCCTAGCTAAAGAGCACTTCTGTATTTGGTTCTTCTAAGAAGTGTTTTTAGAAAATCAGATATAGGGCCAGATTCACTGGAAATATGGGGTCCGGTGGAGAAAATAGCATGTGCTCATAAAATTAAAATCTTTCATAATGAATACACAATTAACGATGCACAAGCAACCATAAATCTGGCATTTCACAACTTTTCAATTAATTGTTACCTTAATTGTAACAATTGTAACCCGAAATGTTCTTCTAATGTAGTTTTTGTACATAATTTATATATAATAATCTGCCAGGACTGAGCAAGGCAAGAAATACTACCAATGTGAATCAAAGAGGCAGGGATTGTTTTATTTACCATGCTCAGATACCAGAGTGATGGCCACATTATAACTACATACAATAGAAAGAGAGAGAGACAATCTCAACCTAAAACTGCAGAAATACTGATGAGAGAAGGTTCTTCCTGAATGGCAGAACTCACGAGAAAAACAAAACAAAACAATCCCAGCTATTAAAGTCAGAATTGGTAAGGTTTCACAACAGTTATATAACAAAGCTTGAATGTATTTTTACTATTTATTTAAAGAACTATGAATCTGTAATGCTCTTAGATACAGTATATCTTTTGTATTGAAATACGTGGGGAAAGGCGGTCCCTGATTCTCCATTGCCCTAGTCCTTTTGTAGTCATTTACACTGTGTAGAGTATGAAACACTAGTATTCTGATTTATTAGCACATCACACCCATTTATCACTGGTGTTAAAATGACAACTGACAATAAGATAATGAATGTTTTCCTGTATAGCCTTCCAGCAGCTTTCATTTCTGTTTAATGATATAGGCTAAATACTGAAACAATATCTCATCGGTTTCAACTGTAGGCCATTTGGATATATTTTGGCCTGAGGCTTAGCTAGACATTAAAAATACTGCCAATGGATAAGAGTTAAAATAATCTTTCACACTCTTTGAAGTCATCACTATAATTAGCAACTATATTGTTTAATGTTCTATAGCTCCTTCTTAGATGATGTATCTAAAACTATGTCCCCCTGGATGATGGAACTTTCTTTCGCTTTGAACAGCTTGTTGAACAATCAAAAAAAGTGACTACGTCGGTATTCTGGAGTTCTCCTTTACCTTAATAAGTGCCACACCTGACAAATTCCTCTAGAAGACAATGAGCAGTCACTTTGAAGTCATTTATGATTTAGGGCCTGCTTCAAAATCAATTGAAGTCACTGGAAGGTCTTTCCATTGACTTAAGTGACCTCTGGATCAGGCTCAAAATGCATCTGAAGTGGAGGAATGGTAGGAGAGATATAGATGAGCGACATTTGTAATCATTTGTTTTTTCCCCTAGAATTAATAAGTGGCTCTTTGAATATTAAGTGGCTTAAAGGGCGGTGGGAGGGGGGAGGGGCAGAGAGTAGGAGATTAATATGTTTAGATTTTGGTTTCATCACAAAATAATTCTGCAAAAAAAATTGATTGAAGTTAAAATTTCCATTTTATTCAAGAGTTTTTGCAGAAAAAATGTCAATCAACTCTATTAGAGACATTAGCTTAACTCAATGAAATCTTGTTTAACATGACTTGAATAAACCACATCAGTTATGTGCTCTTATCTGTTCAGGCACTTATCAGGTTGTTTGGTTGGTTGGTTTGGTTTGTTTTTGTTCCACCAGGGAATTTGCACTCTGCTCTCTGTACAAAGAAATGAAATAACAGTTTTGTTTGATGCTATGAACAATATGAGTGCAATTACCATTCCTTGAAAATCTTTGGATGATAAATTCTCTCTTTTATGTTGATCATTAAAAATGTACCTTTGGTCAAACAACAGTTTGTTGTTTAAATTAATTATGGACACTGGTATCCATTTTCCATCTATTATTTGATTGAGCTGCACTCCTTTCATTCATGTGCTAATAGCTCCAAAGGATCTAAACTATATTGAACAACTTTGCTCTGGATGTGAAAGCAATAACAATCAGGAAATAAAAGCTATCAGACTGCCTTGTGAATGTTGCAAAGATTTGCTTAGCAATAAAAAAAACAAATGGTAATTTTTCTAGTGCCTGCCTTTCATCTTCATGCATGACACAGAGGAGGGGAAAAGCCTTTCACTATTTCAAACTCACCAAGTCCACAGACCGTTCTTTTCGCTGTGTCTGTAAGCTCTACCCACCAATAGGGGTGCAGACCTCACTCAGAACCCTCTTCTGCTTAACCAATAGCAGCTCGTCTAACAAGGAAGGGATACCATTGGCCAGCAGAAGCCACACCACCACCCTGAGGATATGACTTGCCCTCACACCTCAGTCCTGCAATCTAGCAAAAACTGGGATAACTGTTTTTTACTAAAATCTCATTAATTAATATTGTACTAGATTTAGGGCCACTTCACATGAAACTCCCAATCTCAAGGTAATGAAAACAGGTTAGAGGCAGCAGAGAAAATGCAGGCATGCTGATAGTTTTCCGGTCTTTAATATCTTAGCTCCAAATTCAAGCCTGATCTAACCTCAGCAAATTACTCTACCAATTTAATTGATACCCAATACGTGGCTTATGTATGGGTAATGAATCTCCCCATTAAAGAACAGTTACTCACCACTTATAGGTTATTAGACTTTGATCTGAATAATGTCATCCTAGAGACTACAAAATATTGTTTGGCCAAAACTCTTTTTAAAACCATCAACTCTTCATGTTTAAAGTAACAAGTCAAATTATCTCAAGAACCAACTTCCAAGCCACATAATTACTTTCAAATCATAATAATGATTTAATGGTTCTTTAAATGAAGATAACTTTGCAAGGGAATATTTAAATATTTAAAAAGTTATTTTGAATGATGAGCTATGCTTTACTTATATGCAAAATAGCTCAAAAATTTATTTGAAGTCAGAGCAGAGTATCTGGAAGGAAAACAAGGAGGGGGGAGAAAGTAATCTGTGTCAACTAACAAAACCTGATTTATATTCCAGGTCTGAGAACACTGATCAGAAAGAAACCAAAATGAGATTGCTTGACCTATGTACCAGATACAGCATATGCTTAAAAAAACCACCTTGATTACAATGCAGCCCTTATTATCTTCCTTTGCTTGGATATGTTCAAAGGGAAGATGTATGAGATAAATGCGTAGAGGCTGAATTTTCCATGAACAGTTTGACAAATTAAACAATCGTGGAGATGTGAGATTTCCCAGATCTTGGGTGAGAATTCTTCATAAGTGATATATTGTTTTCATTAAAGTTTCAAAAGCAATTTGGTGTATAAAGCTCTGAAAAAATATCTTTAAAGAATACAAAAGAAAATGGGTTATACAGTAAACACCAATTGAAATAATGAATCAATTGTAAGTTTCCAGAATAGTTCATTGGGGTTCAGAGACACTTAATTGAAGGATGATATTATTTCATCTGTAATTAGAGCAATTTTAAGGGGGAAGGGCATATTGATTTTTAAATATTAGATTTGAGGTGGTTCAGTTTCCATTCTATTGTGGATCTTGCTTCATCTATGGACAAATGCCCAGATGACAATATCATGTTGTCCAAAATCTTACTATTACTATATGGCCAAGATTTTCAAATGTGATTGGTGATTTTAGTTGCTTCAACAAATTTGACACTTCTTAAAGAACCCTCATTTTTGGAGGGCAAGTGGCTAGTACATTCTGAAAATCAGGTCCCTTTGTGATGTTTCAAGTTGGATATGCAAAAACTGAGATATCTAAAATCATTTGTCACTTTTGTAAAATCTTGGCCAATAATACCTCCTTGTTTCATGTAAAACTTGAGGACCATATGAGTGAGAGAGAAAAAACATGAAAAGCTTTGGTAAGAGTGGGCAAAAAAAATCTTGCTAATCCACTTCTTTTCAAAACTGCTTTTCAAGCAGTACTTCTTACATGGGGTAACTTTCTCCTCAAATCCCATTGCAGCAAAATCACTTATATCCTTCTGGTCTTGTATTTATTTTCTCTTACTACACATGATATGTGCCTCAATCTGAACTTCTCTCTATTGTCTTAATTTACAGTGTGTGATTCTGTATGGTACCACTCAACACTAGGATTTTGCAACAAGTGTCATCAGGATGCAATCACTGAACATATGCCCTTTAAGTACTGTAAACCTGAAAGTAAATAGAGGAATTATACATCAGATAATAACTCCATATTGCTTTTCTAGATGTAGGTTGTCCCTTTTCACATTAAGCTGATATCACAGTCAGGTGAAGACCAAAAGAGACACTGCACCACAAGTCCAAATCTCCTCCCTTTCAGTAGGTTGTTCCCTTAGAGAAATAAACAATGATTTCACCTGATATCAGATGATGGGTGGTTGCACAGAGTACTTCATCCTCCCCTCAGAGGTAGCCTAGATAGCAGCATCACAACTGGCTAACCAGCTACTTGAGGCTTTAGAGGTAGTAGCAAATAGAAATATCCAGAGGTGCATGGATAACACCAAGTAAACTGTGGTTTACTGCAAGCTTTTAAATCTAAAACCTTTGAACTATGATTCCAAAGTGACTTTGCATGGGCAAGAGGAAAACCCTAATGGGTATTGCTGTGCATGACTAAATCTCTGCTCCACATATTCATCTGTTATTACTTTGTTTAATCCAAGATATAACATTGAAATAGAGTAGTAGTAAATTCTGCTATGTAGATTATTGAGCTAGTGTATAAGTAATCTGCAATCTCATCTGCTTTCAAAGATCAGTACATTTCTACATCTCATTTTTGTCACTTAAAATGCCCAGAGAATTGGTATGAATCAAGGATTTTCAGGCATAGATTTTATTCTTTATTTCAGTCAACAAAATGATTAAGCTGGTCTAATACTGCTCCAGCTGGTGGTTAAACAGAGACATTTTGGGCAAACTACTTGTTTAAATCTTTGATGGTCCTGTATGTGTGATATAAGACTGGCTATATTTTGACATTTACTGTAATAATAATGAAATACTTTCCTAATAGCCATGTGAGCGAATTAACTTTGTAGAACTGTTTCTGTTTTATCTGAAATACATAAGTTGCTCTCTACAGCTTCATCTTTGGTCACTCCTTCTGGGTCACTTAAGACAAGTAGTGTACCCCAGTGTTTAGAAGTACTGAAATCACTCAGCATTCATTTGGCCTAGCTCAGATTGTAAGCTCTTTGGCATAGGGACCATCTTTTTGTTCTCATTTGTAAATTGCCTAGCACAGTGGGATCCTGGCTCATGATTGAGGTTCCCAAGTGCTATGATGATAATAAGTGTTCATCGATTATATACCCAAATAAAAATATGTATAAGAAAAACCTTTGGAAGTATGGAAATGCACAGTTTAGGCCTCAAAACAGCTTAACTCTATCCCACAGCGATTGCAGCCTTCTACATATCCTTCTTCATTTGTTCCATACCTGCTTTGTAAGTTGTCTTTGACACAGTTCAGGACACTTGCATATATATTCCCTCTCTGTACTCCAGCAAGGGCACTCACTCTAGGCTCCAGGCGCCTCAGCTATTGCCTTTCTGGGATGCAGATCTGCATCTCTCTCCCTCCTACCCAGGATATTTCCAGACTGCACAGCTCCCTACCTACACTGTGAGCTCCCCAGCAAAATTAGGCTGCCTAAACACTGGCCAGCTTTAACTTTTCTCCTTAGAGATGGTAAACAGTATAATTGTCACAGGGAAGCTACCACAAAGCTCTTTCAAAGCAAGCCCATTTACTCTAAAAGTAAAAGCACTATAGAGAAAACATATTAAAAACAATATACACACATGCTAATACACTTACCAAAGAGCACACCCAGTCTCTGACAAGGACCCTAGCTGGTGATTAGTCTTTGAAACACCACACAAGGATTTCCCTGTGGTCAAAAGTTCATCACAGCTTCAGCTGAGAACCAGAGCATTCAGTTTTTTAGGGCCTCACTACGCTATAGTTATTCCAGTCCTTCTAAGCATTGGGGCCCTCTTCAAACCAGAGGCTTTATCTATTTGCAGGCTCAGAAAGAATGCCACAACTCAATTTAAACTGAAGCTATTTATCCAAAAATCCTTCGTATATTGGTCCCGGGGGAATTCAATTTGAACCAGTATATTTGAGCCTCTCTCCAAGTGTTGGTAGCTTTGTACAGGTGTTACATCCTGAGTGAATTTGCCTAGCCATCCCGCATTGTTAGTTCCTGGAGGGCTGTGGGTCCTCCTCCCCCATGGAATTACATACAATTACTGGCCTACAAGATACATAAACTTAATATAATAAGGTTTGTCCAGGATATTGAAGGAAATTGCCACCTATCT
The DNA here is from genome assembly GCF_013100865.1 of Trachemys scripta elegans. NCBI lineage: Eukaryota > Metazoa > Chordata > Testudines > Emydidae > Trachemys > Trachemys scripta. The sequence goes on along the minus strand of NC_048305.1, from coordinate 26,153,041 downwards.
CATAATTTTGTCTCCCCCATTTCCACAAAGGTTTCAATAAATCTTCAGTCTATGGCTCTAGATGTATTAGATTGACTGATGTCATACAGATTTTAGATAACAAATTATACAAGCAGAGCTCAACAAAGTGCTCTGCTTGTATAATTATTGTCGTACATGCATCTCCAATACTCTATGTTTGATTCTTCATCACCAAACTAAGCTTTTTTCATGAAAGTGCACAATTTCAAGATCGGATCCTAAGAGGTTTCTATTTATAGATAAGCTATCTCAGTGCCTAATGACACTTGCATAATTGGTGGGACAGAGAATCTTAAAGAGTATGGAATGATTGCCTTCTAGGGAGTCATAAAGAAGGTCAAGACCAAAAAAAATGCTGCATGATTCATAATAAAACACTTGTTTTTGAGGTCAGTAATGAGAGGAAACTAATTATGGACTGAAAAAGCAAACTCAGAGTTTGATTTTTCCACAGGCCATCATTTTGGGGCTAAAATAAAAGCAATTTTAGTGCATAACCTATTGTCAGGAATGAGAATTTATAGCTGTGCCTGCCCATTCTCCATGCAGTCTATGAGCACAGTTGAGCCACAGCAGGACCTTCTGATTGACCATTCTGCCAGACTGGCCAAGGAAGTCAGCGAGTGTTCTCTGAAGCCCAGCAGCAACAACTGATAGCTAGCTGCTCAATGCACATGTCCACAGCCACAATCTCTTCTTTCCCAGCCTTGCTGCTGTCCTGCCCAGTCTGTTCCAACGTTGCTCCGTTCCTGACACGCACTCTACTCTGACTACTAGACTTGACTGCCCACATCCTTGTTCGTGATGCCTTTGCATGTCTATATTGTAAAATGGTTGAGTTTCTTTTAAGTTGCCCTTAACTCTGAAATGCTTGAATTCCTAACGCTGGATTTTCGATAGCTACGGTGTTCTTGTAAGCCTTTTTTAAACCCTCAAGTTAGGAACACAAAACTGAATAAATGTTAATGCAGAGTCAGTATGCATTAACTTTTAAGTAGATTTTCCCTGGGATTGGTAGTGTAACAATGGGTGCAAAATACCTGCTTACACTGACCTGCCCCTGTCTGCATAGAGCACATTCTGACACAGCAAAGGGCCATCAGTGAGGTCTAGGGACACTACCACAGAGGCAGCATGGAAAAGGGAAGGTGCCAGTACAAGACAGACCTTCCACCTGATAATCCTGTCCAAATTAAATTGTTTTTAATTGTTAAATTAAATTTAAATTGTAAAATTATGACTCTTGCCATCAGAGTCATATCATTGCTTTGATATAACAAAAAAATCCAGTATGCTTCTTGAAAACCACAAGCATGGTGCTTTGAAGTAAGGTGACTCCTCCTATACATTGGATTCCACCCTATGCCAATGAGGTCACACTCACTAATAGCATGTTTCACCCTCCTAAAATCCAAATGTGAGACAATGTGTGACAAAGACTCAAAAGGAAGGAAACAAAAAGGTTGTTCATGTAGGAAATTTGAAATAGTGTAAAGATTCCTTCCCCTCTTCCAATAATTCTTTCTATAACCTCAGTTTCATGATTTTTTCTCTCTTATGCAAGTAACTTTCAATAGTAATAATTAAGTAACACAATACATTTGTGTTAAATGTAGGTAGCTTTAGAATTAAAATAAAGAGAATTTGAGAGGTATTCTCTCTCTCCTCCTATTTGGCAAGAGGCTGTTTGAAATACAGAGTATATCTGAAGGGAACATATATACTATTTACAGTACTTGCTCTATGCAATGAATGGCTGCTTATCAGCACTGGAAAAGACAGAGCTAATAATAATGCTAGAAAAAAGGCTGGAGGAAAAAAAAGGAATGTAATTGTGAAGAAAAGTATAATGCCCCAATGTGGTGAGAATTTTCTGTTCTCTTTACATTTGAGCTAAGCCTTGTAGTATAATGGTATATTTCTGTGCATGTTGTGTAATATCCGAGAGTTATCACTGAAGTGAAGTGATTTCCATGGAGAATTTAGAGTGGGTTTTCTTCTCCAGTCAATTGTGATTGTGATGTTCCACATTGTTACAGCATTCTTATTTCATTAACACCTAATTTACAGGCATAAACCATGTAAATAGTTGGAACAGATGCAGAAAAATAATTATAATTGAGGCTTAAATTTTCAATTCATAACATATTTCAATAATCATACAACCATCTATCTGAAGAGCAAGGCAGCGTCTTGTTCCTTTTAGGTCACACCTTCCACCCTGACTTTACACACAAGCTCAAGTGAGTGAACCATTCTCTTTGATCTGGGCATTTAATTCCTGGAAATTATCCACCTATGGAAAAGTATTCCCCAAAGTCATGAGACAACAGTGAGGGACATTATTTTCAACAGGAGAAAGCAATCAAAATGTAACAGAATAGGAATTTGACAAGGCCCCAAATCAGAAAGTTACTTAAACACGTGCCTAACTTTAAGCCCATTCGCATCAATAGAACTGCTTATATATCTTAATTGGGGACTAAATCAATCAGGGGAATACCTACAATCTACTACTGTTGCTCCCTGTAGAGCAGGCATGCTGTGGCCAAAATCTGGCAATAGAGGAGATTTGCTACCTCCTCCAAGCAGATTCTTTCCTCTAGTTACCAGGAACAACTCCTTGAACCACACCTGGATATTCCTGCTTCGGTGATGGGGCAATTTAGGTCTTAAGGCTGCAGTCATTTGTGATGCCTTTTTTCTCTAGCAAAGTGATTTCCCCCCTTCCCCCAGAATTTCAGATATCATTATTTTAACATAACAAACATTTATTTTACTCCTCCCACATTTCCCACACTGCCTGTGCTGTTGGCATGAGGTACCAATATTGTGACAATTTACTTTGGCATTAGACCAAGTACCAGGTTTTGGCCAGGGCATGGGACACTCGATTTGTTAGGAGTTGTTATGGTTTTCTTCACTCCAGGACACACAAATTACAGGCGTATATGACACATAGTAAGTATCATGCCATCATAGAGGAAATTTCATAGCTATGTGAATGCTGTAAAACCAGGCATCAATTCCTGCACCAAGCTCTGCATGGGTTGACTCCTGCGTACCACTGAAGCTAAGGGCTGGGGTCTTCCATGCAGAATTCAGTGCCAGAACAGGACTCAAATCTGTAATCTTTGCTCAGATTTTTAAATGAATTCATGTTGGCAATACTCCGGCCCCCTTTTGTGTTTGGGCCACAATTACAGTTGCTTGACTTAAACTGACCCGCACAAAGGTTTGCAGGAAACCAATTTTTAAAAATAATTTCTAACTGCATCAAAATGTAGCATGTGCTCATCTGATCCACTACCATGTGATGTATCAAAACAATCCCAACTAAGCAATCCAGCTTGGTTTCTGAATATTTGCTGCAAGCTGTCCATTATTAATCCATGAAGTTAAAACCATGTTTTTTAAAAAAATAAATAAATTATAGTTTCAAACCAAAAATTAAGAAAATCATAATCTACTCATGGATATTTCACAGGCTTGAAGACTAATTTGCAATGAATAATTTAGCCAATTATTTTCCTAATTCTAATAAATATGAGATTTTTTACTATTTTCTAAATCACAGTGTAGGGCACATAGTAATTATTTTATATCTGTTAAATATAGTGGCACTTAGAAGAAACTAACTAGTCTGTCATTATTATTTGTACTGCAGTAGCACCAGAGTGTATAACTATCACAACTTTCATCTTTACTAGGAAAAATCTGTTTTCTTATCATATTAGAACTGGTACTATTTGTAAACCTACCTATCTTCTAGTAGCAGGGAAAATAATTCTCTATTTCCCACAAGCAAGTGATCATGAACACTAGAGAAAATAAATATAATCTACTGCTTGGTACCAGTGCTAGTGTCATGTGTAGAAACTAGATGAAGGTATTTTGTGTGTGCCCAGTTAACCAACACCACTTTCCTTGCCCCCAACCCTTGGGTCTTCCAAAATCATTTCTCCCCCATAGCCTTTCCCTCTCCTTTCAGATTAGGCCTTTTGTCCCCTTCCTCCTCCTTTGTCTTTTCTCCCACCATTAAGATCCAAAACCTGCCTTTAGGTTGGCAGTGAACTTCCCATCTCCTAAACACCCAAACACCCTTTTCATTATCATGAAATTAATTGCATGATTTAAACCTTGCAAACATACATTCATACAACAGTAGTAATATCACAGAATTGCCAGACACTTTTACAGAGGAATATCAGTAGCCAAGTTAGTCTGAATCTGTAAAAAGCCACAGAGGGTCCTGTGGCACCTTTAAAACTAACTTTAAGACTTCTGTTAGTCTTAAAGGTGCCACAGGACCTTCTGTGGCTTTTTACAGAGGAATGGAGACAAGGGTCCTGCCCCATGGAGAACACTGCCTAAAGAGCCAATATCTATTTCAGTAGGAACTGAAGTCTCAGGATCTCATAGGACCGGGTCTTAAATTAGATGGATGAAACAAGAGATAGCAATACACCATGAATGAGGATGAAGACAGGAAACCAATAAATGAAGGGAAAGGATCAAACATACTTGGGAGAATTTTAATATTTTCTGAACACTTTTATAGTAGTTCCATTCTGTATTTCTTTGTGTCCTCTTTCTCCTTTACTTTTTAGACGTTGTGATTTCTCAGTCTAGTGTTTATTTCCATGCAGTGAAATTCACTGAAATGTTCTCAACTGTGCACCTTAAGTTGCCACCTCTCCATCCCATGCCTACAATTACCTGTGCCTGGCAAACAAAATGTAACACAACTGGGTAACAACAATAAACTGTCAGTATGTGTGTAGAGATGACACTTAATGACACTACCAAGTGTCTCAAAACTGTTAGCAGTTAGTCCTAAGATCCTTCTGGGGAACAAGAAAAACTTTTGTTAAGCAAAAAATAAATAAATTATTGCAAAACAGATGTTTCTCTTCCAGAGGTTCACATGATTTTAGAATTATTGAAGATAATCGGATACATTTTGGGACACATTAAGCATCTGAACCCTGAGCCTTTTCAAAATTGTTTGACTAGAAGTGAAAACTTCTCATTACTCTACTTCTTTGAGAAGTAGCAAAGCTCTTTTATACAAACACTCTTTGAGAAATGACTGCATGACTCATTGCCCAGCTGGCAAAAAAACAACAACATAATAATCGAGTTGTAATCTAAATGTTTTTTCTCAGCAACATCCTGTTCTAATGAAGCAGCTTCATTGAGAAATGCCACTGCATCATTGAAGGACCAACTCTGCAGAGAATGGAGAAACAAAAATAAAGCCCCTACCTTAGCAAAGTTACCTCACACTCCCACCACAAGCCTTTTAATCACACCGTAAGCATAAGCAAATAATTGTGCAATTATTAAAATGCTTCTTACAATACAGAGCTCAAAATGAGAATGAACTAAGCTCCTGCACTCTTTTCCCCAGCAGGAGCAGAACTTCTTTTGAAATAAGCACACATGCACATAACACACACAAAGCAAACAAATAGACAAAGCACATTTGTAATTATTTCCCTACAATGAGAATATTGTGCTGCAATGGATTAAAGAATGAATTAAAAGGTTAAAATAAATTGGGGCGAGGAAAGGAAAGTAGTTAAATTCATCTCAGTGGGAGATGAGGGAGTTCTGCACCTCTTGGCAGGTACTCAGTATCATGCTGGATTGGTTCCTAAATCTGGAAAATATTAGAGTTTCATGATTCAGGGCTAACAATCAGACTCTTTAATACTATTTCTCTTCTATCTTACACTGTGGAGAAATGGGCATCTGCATTAACATTATCACTTGTTCCATTTTATTGGCTCCCATTACATCAGTCTAGGAGCACTTCTTTAAAGGTTTGATCTTTCCATTAAATATGAAGGCTGCATCTGCATCCAGCCTATCAGATACAGCCTCAGAAGACCCTGCAATGCCCAGGCAGTGGCCAGTGTGATAAGTAATAGCAATTAATAGACCAAAGGAACAGTTGTCACAATGCTGACTTTTCCTCCTAGTCCTCAAAAGGAAAGCTCTGTTTTTGAAAGACTGGGCTTGATTCTTTTCTCACTTATACTGGTGTAAGCCAGAAGTAACTTCTGAAGTCAATAGGGCCACACTGGTGTAAAACTTATGAGAGAAGACAAACAGGACCACAATGCTTGAAGAAGTTCAGATTGGATGCATGGACAATTTCCCTCTCTCATAGTTTTGTTCTACCTCAGTTCACTGTAGTATATGAGCACCCCCCAGGTTAATAGACTGGCATAGGCCATAATAAACTTCTGGGATTCTGCAGCTCCTCTATACCTCTAGCTCTTCAATGTACTATAATTCTCTGAAATAGTATTTTTTCACCTCAAAGTATGGAATAATCTGAATTTTCACATGGTTGCTGAAATGTCCCCTTTCACTTGAAAGCAAGTACATTTATCCTTTGAAAATAGACCAGTTTTCTACTGTACATAATGGTCCAATTTTTCAGCAAAAAAAAAAATATATATATATATATATATATATATATATATATANAACAGGACCACAATGCTTGAAGAAGTTCAGATTGGATGCATGGACAATTTCCCTCTCTCATAGTTTTGTTCTACCTCAGTTCACTGTAGTATATGAGCACCCCCCAGGTTAATAGACTGGCATAGGCCATAATAAACTTCTGGGATTCTGCAGCTCCTCTATACCTCTAGCTCTTCAATGTACTATAATTCTCTGAAATAGTATTTTTTCACCTCAAAGTATGGAATAATCTGAATTTTCACATGGTTGCTGAAATGTCCCCTTTCACTTGAAAGCAAGTACATTTATCCTTTGAAAATAGACCAGTTTTCTACTGTACATAATGGTCCAATTTTTCAGCAAAAATATATATATATATATATGAAGTTTGGCATTTTAGTCCTCAAACATAGACATTTTTTCCTTCTGAATAAAATGTGAAGAAACAAATTTTAGGCATTTCATTTACTATGAATATTCCACATGACTCTATCACTAGAAAGAACAGACAATTCTATCAACCAAAGGAACACTTCGAGTCCTACAGTGAGACTCATTCATGACTACTCATACTGCAACAATATCACATTAGAGACTGACTGTTCAGCTACAGAGATCAGTTCCTTTCATTGGCAGAACCCAGGCTGTGGGCCTCCCACTGGCATATAATCTGTTTAAGCACTGGGGGAGGATTGGGGCTTGCAGCATTGCCATGGGTTACCCAGGGGTTCCAAAGCTGACCAACACAGACCCAGAAATGGACAGTTCTGAGTGATGAGGCCAGGGCACTTTTCTCCAAGTTTCCCTAGTGAGGAGTATATCTCTCCCAAGTTACAATTGTCTTGCTTGTACAGGTGTGTGCATATTACCTTCCCTCTGTAGAGGTCAGGGTCAATGATCAGTCTTTCGTGTTTTCTGCCTTTTTCAACAGAACAAATGATGGAAATTGTTAAACACAATGCTTCACATAATAAAGAATGTTGCATTACGGGAAATCATTGCAAATGGCTTTATGATTGGGTGGCTGGAAGAAATATTCATCACCATTTTTTATTTCAATCCATTAATCCAGGAAAAGCACAATGCCTGGTTGTGGGAAGGTTAGTCCCAGTCCACTGTGAAATGTTCCTCAAAGGAACATTTGGAATGGCTTGGAAACATACAGGATCAATTCTGTTTCTGTTCCTCTAGTGAAGTATTTTTATTTATACTGCTGCACTGTTTTCAGTGGAACTACTTCTTTAGGTAAGGATGATTCACCTGAAAACTTTGTTGAAGAGTTGGGCCCTATAATTATACAAACACTTGATTTTCCTTTCCTTCACTTGACTCTATTTCCAAATAATACATTGATTTGCAAGACTAGATAGTTTGCACTTTCTAGGAAAGATATCAGAGTCACCAAGGTTACAGTCTGAAAATAACATGAAGACAGTGTGCCAAGCATGTACAGTATCATTATTTTAGCTGTTATAAGATAATGTTCATAAGGTTTAAATAATGTAAAAAGTTATAACATCACATATGTATCTAACTCATATTTTATTTACTAGTTAGGCAAAATCTGTTTTGCTTACATGAAAATCTACCTATTCATGAGACATTCAACCTCTTTCCAATGCTTGGATGCCTTGCTTTTCATCATACAGCTGACCTAATAAAATATGCTATAATAGCAGAATATAGATGCATCAAGAGAAAGTCACGAGCAACAAAAAAAGAGTCATAGGAAGTACCACAAAGCCGTAAAGGTGCATGTGAGGGTTAATGGGAACAATGTAACAATGGACGAAGAAGCCACTTCTGTTCCCACTCCCTTGTTTTCAAAAAGAAACCAGAACACTGTCAAGGAATAGGGGAGGATATGTGATGTGGGGGGGGGAAACTTTGTGTGAGGGGCACTGTAATGATGACAAGCAGCTCATGAACCCAAATTTCACTTACTACAAACTAGAAAGATTGACTTTGGAGCACTGGACACAGCCTAGCTATTTCAGTAGGGACATGATGCACTTACTAGGGTCAACAATAGTGCAGAATTTTGCACTATGGGAGGAGTTGTGTTGAAGATAGTCATGCCAGCATAGAGAAGTAATGCTGAGGGAGGATATATTTTGGCTGGGGGGAGAAGACTCATTTTCTCAACTGTTAAGTCTAAAATTTTAAAATATAAAGAACATGAATGGTACTATTATCACCTTCATATACCCAAAAAAGTTTGTGATGGACCTTAGACTGAGAATTTAACCGGACCCTCTTTGAGGCATATGCTATTGTTATGAAACAATTCTGTTTTGAAAAAAGTTCTAGGTTAAACTTTTGTTATGGGTTGAGTTAAAACCTTGTACACCTCTACCCCGATATAATGCAACCTGATATAACATGAATTCGGATATAACGTGGTAAAGCGGTGCTCCGGGGGGGCGGGGCTGCGCACTCCAGCAGATCAAAGCAAGTTCGATATAATGCGGTTTCACCTATAACGTGGTAAGATTTTTTTGGCTCCCGATGACTGCGTTATATCGGGGAAGAGGTGTATGTGGAAACTTAAGTGTGAACAGGCCTCCATTTAAGATAGTTGTAAGAGACAGTTAAGTATCCACACCTAAAACAAGGCATAATAGAGTCTACCCAGAAACTACTAACATGGGGGCGTTGTTCTAATGTGGTAGGTGGATGTGGAAAACTAGCAACATGGGGGAAGACAAGAAACAGAGAGACTCAGAGGCAGGAAGAAATCCACACCGCAGCCTGTATGCCCAATGACCCTGGAGAAGCCTAGAAAAAGGTTCTGGATGTGGTGCTAGCTAAGGAGGCTTCGGAATGTAAGCCCAAGAATAGATACTCTGTTGTGGTGGTGTTTGTTTTGTTTTTTCATCCTGTGTTCACAGAAGCAGGGCTTTGTAGATTCCTCATAAATAAACAAACAATATTGCATCCAAACAAACTACATCATCAATTTCTATGCCCAACTGGAACATTCCCAGGGCCCTGAACCTTGACTAGCTACTTGGGTCAAAATAGGAAAATGTTATTTTGAACTAACTTACATGTTTGCTTTTGTCTATTTGATCTCCTTCTCATCCTTTGGACTTTGTTTGTTTATTTTCCTCTTGATATAAAACCTAAACTTGTAGCCTTAAAGACTTTACATTTTTCTCTTGTAGTCACAGACTTGTATTACTTGACTGGGTGCCTTTGCTGGATTCACTAAGAGACTATACTTAAGCTCAGTGCTCCTGGACATTTTATGAACTACAATAAATTTTATCTTATAACTCCCTAGTATTGTTGTTAGAGGGAATAGATGCACGTGAACCTGAGGAGCTAACTGGACTCAATAGTTCTGTCAACACTTATGAGAGCTGGTACTTAGACAGATGGCCAAGAGGAGGAGGAGTGGATAATGAAGAACACTGACAAACAAACAGAGACTGAACTAATTTGTTTTTCTTTTCTTTTTCTTTTCCTTAGTTGTACTGTGGTGAATAGTTTGAATGAAGGCAACTACTGCTATTTTCTGTCTTCCTTCCTGAGCAATAAATAGAATCAAAATAAGAAAAATTGGAGAATATGAAAAGGCATGGTGCCATCCAAATTGTTATTGAAAAATATACATCCTTATAGCACAAAAGAATTCCTGCTGAGCTGGAGTGAAGGTGCATTGACTAAACATTTCTCTCACAGGGTTTTTCCTGTTTTATTTGCTTGAGTTTGGCAATTGCACTTGTTTGAAGTTGTTCAGAGATACAGATCTGGCAGTAGTCCTGGCAGAAATTAGTAAGTAATCATGGCAGAAATTAGTGGGCAATGTAGATAAGGTGATCAAAGTTGCATGATAAAATGCAATTTATCACAACAGTCAGTAATCTGCCATATGGCTATCACCACATGTCGTGTATGTATAGATATCTACCGATAGATCACTCACTTCCTTTTTATATATGATTTACAACATATTTGAAAGTGTTCTTATTTTTACTTTTGTAGTGCAGACAACAAAAGACAGTCAATAGTTCCAGGATGTGTTTTCTCTGATTGTATTAGAAAAAGTAAATTAAAATTCAACAATGTTTGTTTTAGACATTATTTACCTAGAGTGGAATCTACAATACTCATCTTTTAATTTATTTCTTATACGTATAACTATCTTCCACTGATATTGTAGAACTGCTGGTAGTATCCTGCTGGATCACTAGGAGGGAGATCATTTGAGCACTGAGTTTGATTGGTTTATGTATGTATGTTTGTACCATGTCCATTTTTATATCTTAATTTAGTGTACAAAACACACTGTTGACAGATTTAGTTGTTCCAAGCTTCCATCTGAAGTCCCTTGCTGTTCAATATTTGAACACAGAATAAGTGAAATTGCATGCATTACTGTTATGTGTGTGACACTCAGATCTACTTGTCTTTCTTCAAAGTGACTTTAGTGATAGAATATTATGCAATTCTGAAAGTAAATGTGTGGTTATAAAAGATTTTTTTTAAAGAAAGAAATATCAACCAAATGGAACTGTGTTCTATCCCAATTAAAATCCTTTGGGGGATTAAGAATTTTGTTTTCTGTACACCGCATTTACAAAACTCACTATCTCTTGAAGTCTGGAATTAGAAATCTCTGACTTTCTTTTACATCAAGATCAGAGCTCTTTTCTGTTTTTTTTCCTTTTCAATGTATCATTGTGTTAATGTAATTTTATGTTAATTCATTGTAAAAAATCATGAAATGGTTTGTCAGTAGCACAAAAAAATAAAATGTGCGTGATTTAAAATATATAATGTATTATTTAGCTGAGAGCAAACAAGTTACACACTCTGATTAAAAAGAATATTTTTTGAATTGTTATCTGGGATCAAGGTAGCTGAAAAATTCTCAAGGTGGGAATTCTTTCTTTCTTTCTTTCTTTCTTAAGAAAGGTAAATATGCTTTTATTATTCATGTGCCAGTATGGAACTGATCATCACATTCCATAATAGTGAACTACATTGCTTTGCTCCTTAATACTACTTATTTCTTTAGTGCTTTCTACTGAATAATCTGCTGTGGTGACAAATGCTATTTCCCCAGCCTCAGCAACACGGTGACATTGTGTATGGCTTTGTATGCCATGTCATGTAAGCCCAGAGTGAAAAGAAGCTAGTCTGTGAGAAACAGTGGCAAATGGGAGGTGACAGACAACTCATGTTGACCCTCTGCAACTCGATAATGACATTATCTCCCATAGCTCAGAAGAAAATGTGTCACCACTACAGATCTAAGGTTACGAATGCCTCAGAAGATCCCATATAAAGCACAACCAACCAAGACAGCCCCATCAAGGTCAATGCTTTATGACATCTCTCTAATCCCTCCCAGTCAACAATGTATATTTGGTGCCAACAAGCAATTCATTGTCTTTTTTATTTGGTATTCAACATCTATATTAGTCAGAAGCATTTCAGGAATGAAATTCATTACTACATGTTAGTTAGACTGTAAGGAGGCTTGCTCTGAATTTAGTGTGTGATGGGGTATGCATATGAAGCATAAGGTGATAATAGTATCACAGTAATATAGTTACTGTCTACTCATTTCAGGGTAGAATTTAAGGTATTTTAAGTAAATCTATAGAGCCCTGTCTTGTGACTTGCCTATTTGAAAGACAGCCTCTCTCCCTGCCTGATTATACTGCAGCTACAACTAGCATAGCATTTGAGCTGGAGCCGACTAGGTTTAAGAGAAAGGGATAACAGCAGGACTTGTGACTTCACATCCCACCTTGATCTGAAAATAGTCTGAGAAGGCTGACTTTCAAAGTATGCTGTGGACCACAGCCTGTGGTTCATTAGGCAGAGTGGGCCAGGGTATTTTTAATCGCCTACCAGCTATCTTAGCCATCATCATTACTCAGAAATATAAGGAGTAAGCCTAAAATTTGGTGGGGTGGGGAGGGTTAATTGTTATTTAAAATTAATAAAGTTTTATGTCGGTGGACTGCATTATGTATAATATTATGTTAGGGGCATGTACTGTGCTGATACCAGTGCCATTAGGCCTGGGGGAGGAGCAAGAGAGCCAAGAATCCAGAAATAACAAGTAGCTCAAGGTGCTTAAACCCTGCCCATAGTGACACCTTGGACGTGTTCCCATCAGGCCTAGTTTTCAGCCCTACTATAAACACCCATAAAGCTTTATGGAAACACACATCGTTCTGAGGATGCAAGAAAACACTTGCTGGCAGGCACACACTATTGTTCTTTTGAAAGTCTGTCCTGTAAGAAGCCATGTGAACTAACCAACTTTAAAATGCGAGTCCATCACTAAAAATCAACCAACCTCGCTCGAGAAAGTGATTAACTTGAATTATCTATGCACTGTAAACCAGCGTGTCATTTAGAATTCACCCATCTTGTCCATTTTCCCCCTCACCTATCATGTGCTCAGTAATGAGCAATGTGCTGTTTTAATTCGTCTGCAAGCTGTGTTGACTGATTGTAAAAATGGTTTTCCTGATGGTAAATTCAAACTAAACTCAATATAACAGATTTCAATAGGGTGTCTGATAAGTCTTATTCTTGGGCACTAGATGGGTGAAAATAATATTTTTCAGTCACATAATTTCACATGTCCATTTTAATATTTAGTGAGTGAAAGACTGTCAGTAGCTGTTATCACAAGAGACATGATACATCCCTTTGTGTTGGTGAACCAATTGTAAGCTGTGTTGTATCTCGGTTTTCTGCGATAAGATGCCAAATGGGTACCTGCAAATGGAAAAGCAATTTTCTCTTGTGCTTGACATAATCGAGTGTCAAAATACTCTAATTCTTTTGCTTTCCCTTAAACAAAGGGAGGTTAGAAGATGTAGGGTAGGAAAAAATTCTAACTATACAGCTTGAAATTTGGGTGTCACAGCCCATGAAGAGGGAGGAAAACAAATCAAACCATTGCATTGCAATGTTTAAAAAACAGGATTTGGTACCCTATTATTATCTTTTTCATTCTCTACTTGACCTAGGATTAAAATACAACATTTCTAGCTTCATTTTAAAAGATACTTTTACATTTGGGCTTCTGTTTTTCTGGTGGTTTTGGACTTGTATTTTACATAATGTGACACAAATTGCACAGTACTGAAGGAACTGTCTGTCTCATTGAATGAAACCATTTTAATCTCGAGTTTTATTATCTGTTAAAATCTATTTAAATATAGGCATTCAATTTTACATTGCTTGACATTTATGGAGAAGCTATTTTACAGCAGCAGGATTCTGAATAGACAAGATCACAACAAATACTTGTGATTATGTGACATTCAAGATTGAAAAATATGGGGAAAGAATGAGCTAAATATTCTCAGCTATTCACACATATATCAAAATACTTTTATGGGTCAGAAACCGACTAATATCCAATACTTGTTTTGGAAATGCCGTTATGACATGTAGCATCATAAATACGAAAGAGGATAAAACATATCCATTCCAGTTATCTTTAGTTTTAAAACTACTGAAGTGTTTTGGTATTTAAATCATGGAACTGCATCATTTTGAAATTATATTTTTTTTGATCAGAGGATGTTACTGAATACGGAAAAGCATCCATTGATATTTTAGATTTGCATGTTTACTATACAGTATACACATACAACACCAATAGACCTGAAATTGAGGTACATAAGGTTAAACTTCTGTTTCAGTTTTGTTTTAAACAGATGGAACAGTAAAAAGACAACTAGACTCATGCTGCAAGTGTAGTTCCTCGGCACTTGTTTTTATTTTTACTGTGTCACGAGACATCTCTGTTATAACACTTGACCAAATTGCCCACTCTAGTTAGGGTTAAAAGAACTGAAAAAATTAACTTCGCACATTGAATTTTACAGTGCTATCCACTCTATATGCCTGATGTATAACAAAGAAAACAGAGATTTTTATGAACAAGAAAAGAAACAAATCAGTGCAAGATTTTAAATTACACAGAACATTCTGCATGAAACTTCAATCCATCAAATGGCCACTGAAAAATGAGGTAATTACATAAAATAATTTGCATGTTAAGAGCTAATACAATATTACAAAGTAAAGTCCGGTTGCACATTAATTGTGAAAGCAATGCATAATTTCCTGATTAATGTTTCATGCCTAATATTATTCCGTGCTCTCTGAGATGCTAAATAACAATATGGCCAATCAATCTACAAAGCATAGGATAAACTCAGACAAGGACTGAGCTCAGTTTTTATAAATCAAGGATTGAACTCCTATAATTTCAGAGTTATGATACGTTATCACAATGCATTGTAATATTTTAAAAGCAATACTTTAATTGGTCTCAGATCTTTTCAACAAGAGATCCCCACCTACAATCTGTGAATTTCTAATCCTTGCTACATTCTAATATAAAAGCGCACAAAGTCATAGCCTATTTGGAACTCGGCTCACAGAACAATAAGAAGGTAATATACTGTCACCCATATATAAAACTTAGGCTCATGGGCCTCTGGTCAGCAAAGGCTAAGTGTGTCAAAGAAGTGATATGTTCAATCTCTCTAGAGGAGGATTACTATCCATGCTCTTCTGCCAAGACAGGGTAGAAAATTCCTCAAGGAGTACAACTCACCGGCCCTGTCAGCAGGAGACAGGGTGTCACAATATACAAAGAAAGCCAAGCAGAGAAATGAGAGAATGACATAAGGAAGGAGAAGTAATGGGAAAAAAAGATTGCCAAGACTAGAGCAACTAACAATCAGCAACTGAAAATAGGCTTGGTCTACAGTTCGCTCCGTTAAATTTTACAATCTAATCGCCAATGCTTTCTTATAGAAATTTTGTCATAGTTTAAGACTTTTAAAGATTAGATTAAGAATAGGGGGGAAAATCACTTCTCAAATTCAGAATCCACTATTGGTTCAGTGGGAAATACACCATTGGCCTGGTTGGCTGAGTTAGAAGTTAATTTAATGATGCTGAGGATAGAAGCAAATCACCTGACGCATGACAGGGAGACACCGTTTGAGTGACATCTAATGGCAAAAACTTTGGAAAGCAGAACATGATAAGTGAAGGAATAATAGATACAAATTAGAGCCAATTCTCCTTTTGATATGCACTTATACTTCCATTGGCATTAAGGGAATTAGAGTGAACATATGGAAAGAAGAGACTCTAATGTGAGAGAAGAAAGGAATTTGATTTTCACTAGAAGCCTAGGGAAATTGCTGGAAACCATGTGGTCCAATGGTCCAAAGAGGGACTTGAAATTTGGTGTTCTATTCCCAGCTCTGCTACCGGTTTAATGGTGTGACCTTGAACAAGTTATTTCACTTTGAAGTGCTTCAGTCTCCTCATTTGTAAAAGGGATTTGTAACACTACCAGCTGCATATGGGTGGTGCAAGACTTGATTAATCTACAGAAACTGCCTTGAGATTCTTGGAGAAAAGGTGACTCTTAACTTGATCATCCCTAAAGCAGACAATTCTGATGAGAATGAAGATGGCAGTGGAGTAACTAGTAACTACACATTTTCAATCAAAGCCAGACCCAAGGGACAGATGGTAGTGTGTCCACTTTTTAATCCTTTAACACAATAATAAATATTTGTTTGGGATGATGGGGAACTTCTGTGTTTCATGTTAATTTTCCAGCATAAACGGAAGCTTTGTATTTCTCCTCTCCAGGGCTGAAAACTATGACTCCACCCTCTGTGTGATAGAGGTCAGAATAATCTACCTTTTCATTACACACTGAACAATATGATACAAACTTTATTACATATATATATATATATATATATATATGTACAAACCATTTTGAACTTGATTATATATGTTAGAGAACTGCTCACAGAAATCCACTGTTTTTTTATATATATATATATTCTTGTATCATTGTTCCCTCACCTTACAACCTCAGATAAAATGTCTGGCGAATCCTAAGAGAAAGCTCAGAGACAAAGAGAGCTAAAATGCTCATCACAATAGGTGACAGCAACTCTTCAATTTTTCACAACAATTTTCTTCTCGCTCTCTCAAATTCTCAACAATACTGTAAATTCTTTGCTCCTTTTTTTCAGGATTACTCATTGACCTGATTTTTTTTTTTTAACATGTCACTTAAAAGATATTCCCCACACTTTTGCTGCTGCTTCAATGCAGTATCAAAGTAAGAGCCTCTCTAAGCACCATCAATAGAGCAGGCACAGTTTTTCAGTGAGATTATTAAATAACACCGTCACTTATTAAGATCACTACTGCCTTGCTGCAGAAATATTCTATTCACACCTACTTAGCAGGTTCCATAGAAAGTGACTTGCACTTTCGTGGAGAGGTACAAAAAATAAATAGCCCAGGGCAGCAGAAGCAGAGAAAGACAGAGAAGGAGAATTCATAGTTCAGTTTGTCTCTGTCTTTTTTAAGAAAACAAAAATTATTTTTTTTTAAACAAGTGTCTCACTGTGCTATAGCCAGCCTCTCAGGCTCAAGCTGATTCTTGTTTATAATGAATGCTGCTCAGAGAGGCCTGCAGCTAATACTATAAACATCTTTTTATACTCTCACCAATGCAGATACTTACAGAGATTGTATAATACAACTTAAAGGGACTCTCGACCAACTCAAAACTTACTTGCCTTTCTTCCAGTTTTTTATTTTATTATTGGTAGAGGTAACACCTCATGTGGCTAAACTGAAAGATTATAAAGAGAAAGTTGTCTTTATCTCTTCCCATTGGTTCGATCTTTGTATTTGATAGAGCTTTGTGCACAGTGAGTTTCCCTTCCTTCTCTCATGCAATGGCGTAAGAGTTTGAATTTAGATAAGATTTTGTGCCCACAGATGTCAAAGCATTTTACAAAGGTGGGTAAAGGGATGCATGCTCTTCCCTAGTCACTCTGGACATGGGTAACAATATAGTACCCCAACCACATAAACCCCAGGATGGACCCAGGTATGGAACTGGTGTGGGCCTGGCCACCGCTTCCCGCAGCTCCCATTGGCTCCAAATGGTGAACTACAGCCACTGGGAGCTGTGGACAGCTATGCAAATGTAAACAAACAGAGTGGCGGCCCATCAGCGGCTTGCCCTGATGGGCCACGTGCAGGCCGCAGGTTGCCCACCACTGAACTAGGGGGACATAGGTGCCTAATTCCAGTATTTAGCCACAACTGGAATTCACAAAGCCACTGCTCAGCTGCTGCCTAACCCTGTAGGCACCTAAAGTGCTTTGGTGCCTACATTTCCACTAGTGAAATCCTTGCAGCACCTAATTTTCTGCCGCTAGAAACAGACTAAGTAATTGTAACACAAACTGGAACTTGGGTCTCATATGAAAATGCACTAATCACTAGGTTATGGAGTCATTCTTCCTCTCTCCCTGGCCCAATGAATATTTAAGTATTTCAGACAAACTGAAACAACAGCAAAAGGACAGACACACCTAAGACTATCTATATCCTAGATATAGATTAGGGCACTCCACTGTGTGGGGGAGTGATCTGCATTCTGAACCAGCCAGAGTAGGGATTTGAACCTGGGTGTTCTACAGCAGAGGCTCTCAAAGTGTGGAGGCAGGCATGGAATGTATTTGGGGGAGGGGGAAAGGCGTGAGACACTTTAGGGGGGGAAAAAACATACTGCACACATTTTACCCTTAGCAACGAATAACTAGCAAAAGCTGATTCCTCCAGACATATCAGGTCCTCAAATAGTGCTGTGCATTTGACTCTAGATGGTGCTATGCATTTTGACAGATTTCTGTTAAGCTTGCATGGCATTATACAAAGTCATTGCCATCTGTACATTAGTCCATTTGCTACAACACCGTGTGCACATTAAATTTTAAGCATGAACCACAATTGCAATTTTGCTGTTATTACAGTGTATTGTTGGCTCTGTTTGAATCAACGCCTTGCTGTTTTTACTATTTAGTGAGAGTGTCATGTTTTTTTTTTTACTGGGATATGTACTTGTGTGGCGATGGGGGGAGGGGCATACACTACTATAAGCACAAAGAAGGGGCACGATCAAATATGTTTGAGAAATATTATTCCACAGTCTTGGAGGGTGCTCTAACCACTAGGTCATTGGCTGTAAAGGAGGAATCACCACGGGCTCCACCCTTGCCCATCTTTTTTTCTTAAGGAAGGGCTGACCTGGTCTAAGCACCTAACAGCAGGACAAGGTTCATGGCTCTCAACTCTGAGCAGTGGGAGATGATTCCTTCCAGCTTGGAGTCAGGTGCCTACATCCCTTGGAAAGAATGGGGGACTTAGGCCTCACCCTTCTTGGCATTTCTTATTGGCTAGTTTAGGGGCTACCTGCTCGACATGCTGGTTTCTGTGTCTCTCTTTTTTAACTCCCCAGGCATTATATAGGGTGCCTAACTCAGGGTCATTAATTCCACTAGCTGGAAGGGTGCCTAAAAGTTCAGCACAATAACACGCAACATTGTAATGCCTAAATCTCCCTTGTGAATCCAGCCCAAAGTTTACAAGGTATTCTCACATATTTTACTAATTATTTCCCCAATTTTCCAATTAGATGTTTTTTATAATGGCAAATAATGTGGAAATAAGAGTGTTCTGTTTTATCTTTACAGCCATCAGATTTCATGACATTGCTTTGCACTCTTATATTGATTCTTGGAGGAATAGGAAGTTAAATAGTTGAGTACAACTTGGTGAAAATTAAAAAAATAAATAAAGACTGTGTTCTGATCACCTGCCCAAAATCAATTTAAAGAACATTATTCTATTTCCATATCCAGTGCTGCAGTGAATTATGACTCATTGTTTCTGCCACTTGCAGAAAAAGAAAATTAATCCGTTATTTTTCTGCCAGTGCAGTATCTCATAGACAGTATTGCTATAAATGAAGGGCTGTTTTGCTCGATAAAAATAGAAAATGTAACGATACAAGCAGTCTTTTTTTTGTGTCAACAAAAAGCACTAGAATTACAACAGACTTATGACCTTTGATTAAATGTAGTGCTGTAAATGTTGTTTGTGTTTGAATGGGGATTATTTTCGCAGTAGTATGCAGAGACGCTGCACATCTCTTCTACAAACCATGCACTGTTAAAAGTAGTTTCATTAGTGTTATGAAAACCATGATCAAGCTATGACAGAACTAGTATTTGGAGAAGGAGAATAGTGTAAAAGTAATTATTGTCAGATGACAAACAAAAACTCTGTAAGCTCTGGTGTCTATGATCCCATGATTGCATTGCTTACAATATATTTTTGAGGGAGTATTGCGTAATGGCTAAATCATTGAAGGTGGAGTCAAGACACTTAGGTTCTCCCCATGGCTGTTCCACTGATTCTCCTCATGGATGCTACACAATGGGAGCACTGGGGTGTGGGGAGGAGGGCATAAGGAGTACTTACATAGTTGCAGGACTGTAGGGGAGGGTTCAGTGATAGTGCTGCTGCCAATGGATAGCACCACAAAAAGTATCTATTTCAGTGGGAAAGGAGTATGACCATGGCCCAACCCCCTGTGAACCAGTCAATGGACTATACAAGTAGATTGAAGCCACCAATGACTAGAACGGGCACTATACCTGCTCCCAGTATCTATTGGGAGTGGAGATGTAGCACATTCTATCCCTCCTCTTGCTAGCACAGCTCAGCCTTCTTAAACTACAATGAATCCCTCAGTGTGTGTGTGTGTGTGTGTGTGTGCGCGTGCATGTGTCTCAGGTTATTAGTATAAATAAAACTTGCCTGACAAACGTTAGTAAACCATGTTAGATGCTAGTGTGAAAAATGCCTTGTAAAAGGCTAGTAGTCTTTATTAATCTCCAATGCTCTGCATAGGGCACTAGGAACACAGAGGAGAGCTTAGTTCCCAGCCCTTAGAGTGTGCAATCTAATTACAGGGGTAGTGACTGACATACTTAGGACGTCTAACACTTTCCGTTATATACAAGATAAGATAAGATAAGATAAGATAAGATAAGATAAGATAAGAAAAGAAAGGTTCATTCTGGGTAAAGGGGTACTCTCCTAATGTGTCCTCATTTACAGCAATCACTTTGCTCTCTGGCAGAATTCAGGTCTTGACTTTGTGATTCCTACCTGGTCCCCATCAACTGCTTTCCTCTCTGTGGTTTAGATGAGACATTGGATATGGTGGAAAAACAGTCTTTGCACAAAAGTTAATTCTAAGTTATTTCCACTGTAGATGAATAGGGTAAAGCCCTTGTATTGCTGAGGGCCACATCAAAAACTTGCAACATGGTCCGTGGGCTGCCTCTAATTTGCATATACATTTTCTTTCGTTGATGCATACACAGATACTCGAGTGTTGAAAATGTACAGTTCTTTTCATAACTCAGGCAATCACAAATATGCTTTGACTAAACTTATAAGGAAGGAGTATTACTGAGACCGTCTTTGGAATCAAGTTCCAGATGTGTGCAGCAAACTGTAATAAACTCACTCTGTCACTGAGGTCTAGCTTTACTATCAAAGGCATTAGTATTAACAAAGTTCAGTTCAAGCCTTCCTCCTTAGAACTGGCTGCTTCCAGGGTTCGTATCTCAGGACTGCTCAACCCACACCCTACATCTTCTCCCCAGTCCTACTTCCTTTTCACCTGGGAAGGGTTCGGAGCCGTCAGACTCAGGGAGAACCTTCAGCCTTTTGCAGGATCAACACCCCATAACAGGATGAGGTGTTTCACTCAGAACCATCAACTTGTTGCACCAACCCACAAAGAGGCTAGATTACTGCTTTCCCAGAAATTAATGAAAGACAAATGCAATAATTTTCAGAAAATAGAAATGTTTTCAAGCCAGCTCTACTTGGGAAAAGGTGTAAAGCAACGTCATAATCATGGTCAGTTTATTTCTGTGACCAGCCCTTCCAGCAAACCACGCCTACGTGGTTTGGAAACCATGTGTCAATTCACCCCATGGCATTAAACAAACAAAGTTGGAATTTCTAATTCTCACGTCTGAAACATGCCATTGGTTGCAGAGTCTGAAGTTACTTTAGAAGCAGGAATTATTATAAAAATTACATTGTCTATTATGGTTTTGAATTTGTTGGCAGTTTTTTCCCCCTGAACTCAGACTTGCTTGATCAGCTTGACTTTCAAACCTACTCAAGTTGAAAGAGGTAGAGAACATTGATTAAGGTGGCAAATACACCTGTTTGCAAAATGTCTTTCAAAAAGATTTTTGCCCACAAAAATTATTTCAATTTTTTGATCTGCTCTAGTAAAATAGATTGACAATGAGAACTATATCTGCCTTTTTAATTTTGTGATTGCCTTTGCAGGAATATTCTGATTTTTGTTCCCAAATGAGTTACGTTTTATGGTAGACTTCCAGTAAGATATAAACTGACTTTTGGGCTATTTATGTTATCAGTCATGGGTTTCCTGGTTTTGATAGAATGAAGGGAAGTGTAAGACAGATCATACATTTCAAAACAGCACTTTAAAACTCATATATAGTCCATGGTCCCAACATAAGTAATAATGTGACTGGCATTTTTTTACCTTTGTTCATATACTGCATTATTGTTCGAAGAATGGTTTCACAACGTATGATGATCTAAAAGTTTGAGGGGAAATAAACCAAACCCTTTGTAACTGGGATAGTTAGAAAACTTAATTTTTATGAATATGCCTCTGGAAACCACAATGAATACATGTTAGCAATCACCTTTTAGAATATATCCCTTTTTTCAACCCATTCAAGGTAACTTTCTAATAAATGCACTGTTAAGTAATATTGGTTGCCTTGAAACTGGGCCTTCCATGTGCCAGATGAGTGCCCTAATCACCAGGCTATGTTTCCACAAAACATTTTGGCTTTGTTAAAATGGCATTTTCAAAGTTAAAAGTGTTTGTATGCAAATGTGTACATACAGAAATAATCCTATTTAGCAGAATCGCTTCTTTAAACAAATACATGAGTCAGAACATAAGGTATGGAAATTGTAACAAGAATTCATCATCTGGAACCTTTTTCACCTGAAAGGCTAGAAATTATCACCATTTCAGCAGGCTACAGGCTTATTGTGTTGTTTAAGGCCGATTGAACTCACTTTAGAAATCAGTCTGTGGCCAGAGCAATTGTGTTTTAATTAGTACTGTTTCTTGTTTACATTAAGTTGAAAAAAAAATATTGGTCCATCTGGCTGGCTGGCTGTCCTGTAGAGTGTCCTCTCTTATTGTATTTGTCTTACACCATACTATATTTGTGAAAAATATTTTGGTTTTATCAAAATGACATTTTTCAACAGAAACAAAGTTTTGCTGAAAATTCCCCCCCCCCCCCCCAACAATTGGGTTAAATCCAACAAGTATTAAGCACTTGGAAATGTGCTGTTATGGGGGCAAATTATTTTATGATAATCAATGGAGGCTTTATGAT
The DNA here is from genome assembly GCF_013100865.1 of Trachemys scripta elegans. Taxonomy (NCBI): domain Eukaryota; kingdom Metazoa; phylum Chordata; order Testudines; family Emydidae; genus Trachemys; species Trachemys scripta. The sequence goes on along the minus strand of NC_048305.1, from coordinate 26,130,164 downwards.
GATATAATTACAATATTATGGAAAGTAAGGAAACCAATGTAGGCTCCTTCAGATAGTCTCTGTCTACTCTGTAAAATAATCAGAATCATGTTTACTCTATAGACACCATTACATACAGTTTTCCCTACCTCATGTTCAGACATCCATTGGATGACAACTTGTTACAATACCAAAAAGGAATTTATCCTCGTGATAAGCCTAAAGATCTTATAATCAGGGCTGTGTAATTCTCCTTTCACAGAGAAACTCACCCTAGGAAAAAGCTTCCCTAATTTCCAGTTCCGATTCTCATCTGAGGTTCAAGATTTGTTTGAAAACATTTTGATTAACCTGTCCTGAATTCAGAAAACCACGGGATTTAAGCATGTTTGATTTGAGGCATAATCCAGGCAAAAGGATCAGGAACTTCAACTGAGTTTCTCTGTAGGTGTGGGAGTTCAAGTAAAATTCAAGAGGCGTGAACCCAGGTTAAAACAAATATTACTAGTAAACTGAAACTTCTGGAATAATATTATGGTTGGGACTTAATCTTCAGGAACAAGGACTTTCTCAGGTAATATTCCATACCATCCATATGTTAGGCCCATGGAGGAAATGTATCTGTAAGGTTGGACGGGTATCACAAAAACAGGTTTCTACTTTGTGAGTTTGTCACTGAGGGACCTTTAGCAAGTCACTTAAGCTCTCTCTGCTTCATTTTTCATACCAAGAAAAGCTAAGGTTTTCTAAGTACCCTGAGAGAGATAGAAATTATTTTTTAGATAGTTGGCAGTGAAAAAATGAACTAAGACCCATGAGCTGTTTGTTAGTAAATAAAATTGACAACAAATTATACACTGAAACATAATGTACAAGGACTTTGATCTACTGAACTTCATTTCTGTGTGTGCCAACTATTAACTGCTTGTAAGATCCCAGTATAACATAAGTGCTCCTATATATATATATATATCTGTGTGTGTATATACACACGCACAAACCTTCACTTCTTGACTGCAGTACGTTTACTTATTCTTTGTTTTGCCACTTGAAGAAAAATCTAATTTGCAAAAGGCACAATATATAAATATTTCATAAAGGATGGTAAAACAGCCACATGAAAAAATAAAGACACTAAGCCAACATTGTAAACACGCCTTGGTTGTACAGTGAAGAGAGGATGAAAATGTGGTTGTGAATGACATAATAGCAGTCCTATATCCTTATTATGATTTTATCCCAAGGCTCACGATATCAATTGTTTATCTTTGGTTTCTCATGAGACATGATAGGTGAGTGGCTAAGGCACTTGACTACAATCCCAGATGTTGTGGGTTCAAGTCTCATTTAATCTCATACCGAAAACCTGCCTCCAGTTCACCCAGCTGAAAAATGGCATCTGAGCCATAGAATTAAGAAGTCTAAGGTGGGTCAGACATGATGCCAGCCACATCAGTCTGTGTGTACAGTTGACTATGGAAACTGACATACTTTAGAGTGCATCAGCCTGATGAACCCTCTATGACTCAGAACAGACTTTGACAAGCCTAATCCAGCACCTATTGAAATCACTGGCTAAAGTCCCATTGATTTATCTGTACACCTACAAAACCCAAGAGGAGCTACAAGATGGCACAGAGAACTGATGTATGGAGTTAAGAACATTTATAAATGTGTAATACAATTCTAGATTTGATTGTTAGAGATCATGAGTCTTGCTATTTCTTTTTTTCCTCCCCACTTTAATATTCACTATCTCATGTCTAATCATGAGTGGATCAGATTTCCAGGTTATTGTGGTTATCTGAATTAAACATTGAATATCTACCTTTTAAACCAATGACAACAAAATGATTTTTCCCAGGATAGGATTTCCTGAAATTCACATTATAATTTATACCATATGAAATGACATTTTGCTGTCTGTGGTGCCAATTTTCAAAAAATAACAGCACCCATAATCAACTGCAGTCAAAACTTTTGGATGCAGACAGTTATAGGTTCAGAATGGATTTAGCCCTTCAGGGTGAGATTTTCAAAGGCACTCCAATGACTTAGGAGCAGAAGTCTACTCTGCTATATGTAGGATTTTATAATATGCTCATCATCATATGGGAAAAGCCACTGGAGTGCTTTTGAAAACTCTTATCCTCAATTACTTTAAACTTACAAAGTGGTCAGATGTCTAAACATAACTATATGTACCTCAATTACCTTCACAAAACTATGGGCACAATATTAGAAAACTTGCTGGGGTGTCTTTGAAAATATGGCCATTGATGATAGCAATTATGTACAGATCAGTCAAATATAGATCAAGAGACTTTTTTTTTCAATTTACCTTAATTCCAGAGAATTAATATCTTGGATTGCTTAAATGAGTCAGGTTCTTTCTCTATAGGTATGTGGAGTATTGAATGTTCCAGGAACTATTTAGTTTGGAATTACATTTCTAACTTAAATACTTCAAGATATAGAGGAAACAGCAGGTGCATTTTTAGCTATTATTTTTATTGATTTACTTGCTGTTTGATTGCCACCAAAAGTTTTAAAATCAGACTTTTCTTCATGTCTTGCTCTTATAAGAGCCATAATTCACAACGTAGCTGTTTATTTAAAAGTCATAATGCAGAACTACAATAAATCACTGAAAAGTAATTCTTGTACATTAAGTAGAGCACAACTGATTGAGGCAATCATAATTTACCAGCTTGCACGATATTGTACATATTTCTGATCTGATGATTGCTGCATGTGGATACAGGTTATATCAAGTGACAAAAAAATAAAACTAGAACTTACCTCTACATTCGAAAAAAATCTATGAAGATAATTCAAGTTGTCTTATATTCTCTGAGCGCCAATGAGACCTGAAAAATAGGTAATGGAAAAAAAGTTATGGATATGAATTGCTATTAAAGTTTTATGTCCCTGTAATTAGATTGCAAAGAGGGATCATTTCACGTCTCAAAAACAAAATTATTTATAAACTTTCCCCATAGCTGCACTTTTGATATTGTCAGGGTAGATTCACATAGCAGAAACTTATTTCTTGGTAAAAAAATAAAATTTTGTTTTGCAAATTGGCATAGTTAGCTACAATGTAGACCTCTGTATCACAAGCATTTCTTCTTATTATCCCCCCTTTGACCGTGTAATGTTCATATATCCATCTATATAAGATAGTGTAGCAGATAGCTTTATCTCCAAAATTACCTTCCTCTAGTATATTGACCATGATCCTTCACCATGTACATTACCAGGTAGTACAAAATCATGTCATATCCATGCCATTTCGTCAATTGCAAAAGTCTACTTTAAAAGGAGAAACCATCCAGTCTACCTTTTAGATAAGGTGTTGGGGCTCATTATAGTATGACAAAGGACAAAAGAAAATGTGAGTGCTATGAATTGGCACCCTTAACACTTGAAAAACAGTATTTTTTCTTACACTTTTTTTTTTTTTTTTTGGATACAAGCAACCCAAAATGATTTTTGTTAGTTTGTTATGTCACAGTATTCTTGGTCTAGTCATATACAATATTTGATTGGCATTGTTGTAAATGATCTCCATTTTGCTAAGCTGAAGCTGTTTTAATATAATTACAAAACAAAACCAACTAATCTCCAAAGGTTGCAATCATATCTCAGTGTAATTTAAAGACATACATGAGAAGCAAAGGGTCTGATTCTGATGCTCATACTGGTAAATCAGGAGGAGCTCCACGGAAGTCAATAGAATTGCACAGCATAAAATTGTTGTGAGATCAGATTCAGGCCCAGTGTGTCTGTTAGAGGCCGCTCACACCATTCAGTTAGTTGTGTCCATTATCATAATCCATAGGAGATGGGTGCAGCACCAAAATTTTGATTTGTGTCTGGCCGATGCACACAAGAACAGCATTTCTCCCCACCACCCACTCCTCCTCTTGTCCCGCTTCACAAGAGATGTGCTTTGTTTCTGCTTCCCGAGCTCGATTATATCAGCCATGATTTCTGTAACCAAAACTATAACAATTTAGGAATTTTCTCAACTCAAGGTCTTAGTCACCATGAATTTACACACATTTGGCTCTCTGTACACCCTGGGAAATTGAAATAGTTTAAAAATGATTTTTTGCTATTAAAGGATATTTTGCCCTAAATAATGTGATCCCCCCCTTTTCCCTAAAAATGTGTGACTTTTGCATTGGTTTTTGTGACAAAGCCACAAACTTTGGTCTTGTCCACACTAGAAAGGTGTAAGCGTTTTCCGGTACTACTATAGTTAAAGCAGTGCAAACCCCGAGGGTGGACACAATTCTATCAGTATAAAGTTGCTTTATACTGGTATATCTATTTCCATATGGGAAATGCTATAGCTATACTGACATAAGGCACCTTTATGTTGGCTTGGGCCATTCACTGAATTCATCTTTGCATTAAGTACTGAAAAACAAATTCATAATAATTAACATATTACTCAATTATTATGTTGTGTAAAAGGTAATAGAAAGATCCTAGCCCCAGACCTTTTTAACATAAAGATGATCTTAAGAAGAAGGTCAGTGCAACAGAAAAATGTTCTCCTCTTCATATCAATCACACTTTGCAAGTTCTACTAACCAATGCATAATATTTTAAGGGTAAGGGATTTGGGGAAATTTGCACCAGTGTAACTATATTGATGTAGCTGCATCAGTGCAAACCCCTATAAAAAACACAGTACCCCAGTGCAAAAAAAGGGATTGCACTTCTCAACGGGCCATGTATTGCCCCAATTAAGCAGTCCTCATTCATGTTTACACTAAGGCCATGTTAAACTACTCCGGCCATGTAAATGGACTTTAACGTGAGTATAAACTATATTTATTTTCACTTTTCACAAAGGGATGTAAAATGGCCTTTGTGTAAATGAAAATCAGGGCCAGTGTGTCTACATTAACAATGATGTAACTGTATCAGTGAAATGTCAATTTCCCTAGTCTAGACAAGTCTTTAAACTGTTACAACTAAAGATTTTAAGTGTGAAAACATCTTTCACTTATGTAACTTTCCTCTTATAATAGAAAAAGAGATGCATTATGTCTGATACTCCTCATCCAATAAAGCATTTTATTTTAACCCAAACATGGTCTAAAATGTTTATGAAAATTAGGATTAGTGCATGAAACATTTCAACAAAGTTTTTCTCTCAGGCTAAATATACAGTATAATGAGGAAAAATTCCCATTTTTTTCATGCGTAAGTAGTAAGTGCTGTATTTATCATTTGCTAAATCACAGTCATTTTTCTGCATTTCACCAGTGGTTGCATCAATTGTCATTTAACTGCTCTAAATAATGTGTTCTCTTCCCTGTTGTATTAAACTATTTCTATCAAGGCTAATGATTTTCTGATTTCCACATGCCAGTGAGTTTGGCAGTAATGAATGATGCCTCTCTTTTGCATGTTGCAAGTAGTTTAAATTATATTTTACATACCCATTTAAAGGATCATTAGTTAAGTTAATATCCTTGCTATTCATGAGCATCAAGCATTTTGGTAAAGGAAAATCTCACTATATATTCTCTAGTAGCTCTGATTACATCTTAAAAATAGATTTGGATCACGAAAGAAATACCCACTGCCTACTAGTGGCTATAGATACCCTAAATGCCCATAAATCCCATCACTCTTGATGCCTCGCCTTCACCTCCTTCCAGGCCCCTCTGCCCGGTCATGTCATTCTTATAAGAACTCCCACTGGGACATGGTAACTAGTAGATACCACAATGCAATCAGTCAGCATTTAAATCTTGGCTACTTTTATGGGGGCAGAGTTTTTAAAAGAATGCTATAAACATGTAGTCACCACAGTATTGGCCTCCGGGTGGTCAGAGAAAGCTCTGCCAGCCATTCCAGTGCTGAGGCAGATCAGTCACTTTATTATTAGTTCTGATTAGGATTTCCATAAGCGATGGCACTACCTATAGCCAATGATCAATCAAAAACGCACAAACATATTTCCTGCCTTTGGAAACCAGCAGTATCACCCAAGGCCCCAAGATTTGTGGCACCTCAGACCTAAACTATGTGGCAGCACAGCTGCATTAAATTATGCATCAATCTGGGAACCAAAGGGCAATGATTAGGAAGTCATTTGACAAACTACACATTGCAAAGATTATTTCTTTGCAGAATGGCAGAGGAATATCAGCTTAGCAAGTCTCAGGAGTTCTACTAGGAGAAACATACATCTACATAACCCCTGATACTATTGGGGAGGGAAGGGGGCGAGATAAATGCCCTCTGGGATTTCTAACAGTACAGAAGTACAGCTCCTCATAGCAGGTCCCTTCCCTTGTGCAGATCCCTTCCTCCTTCCTCCTAACACAGACAGGAATGAAAGGCTGAGGGAAACCTGGAGGACAGCCATTTTCCCAGTCTCCACCTACTCCACCCAAGACAGGGATTCCCCCTTTTTTGCTTCTGGGACTTACAACCATCACATGTTCTTTTCTGCTGCTTCTCACAGCAGAGTGCTCTAAAACCCACTGAATTCCTTCTAATGAGGAAAACACAAAGAACCCCAATATAAAGAAGGAGAGCAAAGCAATATATGGAGAAGCTGAAAGGCTGGGAGAAAACAGGAGAATATCCATTGTTTTGCATTTGTATTAACCAGACATATTGATACAGTTATCTGTGTGATGTGAATATGTGGAATTCTCTTCAAAAACAAAGCAGAAATTAAAAGCACTTACAAAACTGTGAAAGGGAGAAGCAGCAATTAGCGCCAAAATGGCTTATGGCTACAGTTTTTTGGCTCGGGTAAATTTAAAAGGGCAGCCCCAGAAAGGTATGCTGGTAAAATAGTTCCTATAAAAACACACCATAGAGTTACTAAGGATTAAGTCAGTGAAAGATACTGTTGGTGAAGGTTTTTTCCTCTGGGTTGTTACTGTTATGTCATTTATAGCTATGAATCTGGACTATAAACAGGGTTCTGCTTATAACAGGGGTCAGCAATGTTTGGCACGCGGCTCGCCAGGGTAAGCACCCTAGCGGGCTGGGCCAGTCTATTTACCTGCTGACGCGGCAGGTTCGGCCGATCGCGGCCCCCACTGGCCGTGGTTCGCAGTCCCGGGCCAATGGGAGCAGTGGGAAGCGGCGCGGGCGAGGAGTGTGCTGGCCGCGGCTTCCTGCCGCCCCCATTGGCCCAGGACGGCGAACCGCGGCCAGTGGAGGCCGTGATTGGCCGAACCTGCCGCATCAGCAGGTAAATAAACTGGCCCGACCCGCTAGGGTGCTTACCCTGGCGAGCCGCATGCCAAACGTTGCCAACCCCTGGCTTATAACCTGAAGTTCCATTAATACTTCAAAGGAAAGGCAAATGCATCAGTACTAATAACAACTGAGTTTTGGAAACAGAGACATATTTTCACTACAATCAGCAGATGATAAAACTGCGCAACTGCACAACAAGTTATTATAAGCTGTGTTTAATATTAATAAAGAAACTTTCAAGTCTGTTTCTACAATTTCTCCCAATAGTCTGGTAATGGTTTAAGATTAAATGCAACATCCATGCTTGAGCTGTTATGGTCTACTATGTTAATGAGCTGTCCCTCAGTAGCTGCTTTTTAAATACATAACTACCAAGGACTTTTTTCACTCTCTTCAAAGCTATCAGACTCATTACTGAGCTCTAATATAAATGTTCATTTATTTTGTAAGGAAGCAGGAAGTATAGATTGGTTCACCCTTCACACAGCACAAGCGTATCCCCAAGTAGCATTTTCTTATTGATGTGTAAAATGAGCAAACATATGCTCCTAGGGCATATTGTTTGTACTAGTATTGTATTTGCTAGAAAACCTCCTGGGAGATTCATTTTCATATTGGAAGAAAAGCCTCTATATTGGCTAAATAGGTGCTCTGGTATGAGCAAAGACATGTGTGAAAGACATTTTACTCTGTAGTTTTCTAAACTGCTGATCATTAACCACATCTTCAAGCAAAAGTAGATCCCGCAGAATCATGGGATTAACTGACCGAGTGAATATGAGACAAGACACTACAACGTGAGGGAAGGCTTAGTTAATTCTCACCCTCTAAATGACAAATATTATTATTATTACCTCAGACATGGAAAATGCTGACATTGGGACAAATTTGACGTTGAATCTATCCCACAGCACAAGCCTTAGGAAGAGCTCGTATGAGTGTCATTACCTTTCTCCAACCAGAAATATTTAAAACTAGGTTTTAAAAAGATGAAGAAGGAATATGTGAGAGCTAAAGCTACTAAAAGCAGGACATTGTCCTAATACTAGAGAAACTGAAGATAAAAAGGCTATCGTCATTACCTTATATAGTAGCTACAGAGTGTTAAGGTCAGTACCCACAGGCAAGATGGCTCCAACCAGCTTATCTACAACACGACAGTACAAACAATAGCTAGGGCATTGGATTTAACAACACCAATTAAATCAGTGGAACCAGGATCAAGCCCATACTTGACATGGGTGGCATCTTATTCGTTCCATGCTTGTTTAGTTGAGGGGAGTGACAAGGCTTCCAGTAAAGCAGCATGCAGCTTTCTCAATAAAGACTCAAAATCAGGTGCAATTTGGTTAACAACCAAATACTTGAGATGTCTTTGCAGATAGCTTGGATAAATTTTGCCAAACTTTTGGTGAAATTGGTCCAAGTTTTGAGAGAAACAAAAGCAACATTTAGGACTAAATATAAAACAAATAAGGCCCAGTTATGATTTGAAGAGGAGAGTCTTCTTATGGTTTCACTTCAAACTAGGAATAACTCAATGCTCTGAAGCGGATATTTACCTTAGCTTTTTGCCTGAACCTGAAACCACCATGTTCTCCATGGTTCTGCCATTATTATAGACAGAGCAGGTGGTGCTGTGTTTATTTAAGGTTGACCAACACTTTCCAGTGTAAGAACCTGTTTTCAGTTATTTATAAATTTGCTTGAAGCATTTAGTATTGAACTATTTGAATTAAAATTTTCCATTACAGTGTCTAGGTCAGGCTGATTTTATTTTATTTTATTTTAATTATTATTATGTATACAGCTCAAACGGTGTGCTAGATCTGAAGATAGGTTTATGTAGCCCATCCTCTCCTAACCAGTGAGGAAAGTTTCCTAAAATATATTTCTAGTGATTAATCCAGTTTAATATTAAATGACTAAAGTATTTGAGTCTTCTCCACTTTCCTTATCAGACTATTTCACAGACAGGAGATTTCACAAGAGAGAATTTTCCTGATGTTCTGTCTAGACCTGGTCAAAATAAAAAAAAAGTTTTGATTTTTTCCCCCTATTTTTGAATTTTGTCACTTCCAAAATTTGGAAAATGTCAACCTCCTCTATAGCTGCCCAAAAAATGTGATGGCAGGTGGGGATTTGTCACTTTTTCTTTTATTGAGCTTTGACAAGATGTCACTGAAACTTGAAAATTCAATAAATTTCAATCAGCTCTAACAGACTCAATTTATCCTTTTTAAATGTTAACCTTTGACTCCTGGGAGCTCCTTATGCAATTTCTCTACATTTTTAGTGTTAACACTCTTCATATAATTAATTTTAATTAATAAATGCATATCTTATCATTTGGTAGTGTGATGATTACATTTGTAAACCTCTACAATCATCCAGTGAATTCAGTACTCAAGAAGAACAGACAGGAAATGGCTAGTACTCAAAAAACACATCAATTTTTAAGAAATGGCACACAATCTCTGTTAAAGAGCCATTCAAACTGGAACATAACTGTTAGCTACACCAGACGCCTTACATATTTACCAACGTGTAAAGGCAGTAATCTTAGCATATATTGACTTGAAAGTTTGACTGCCTGTCATTTCACTAACAGTTGATTTATTTTACCAAATGTTGCCTTGGCTATTTTACTTGTGTAATTTTGATAGTTAATATCCCTGAGTTACTTCTAGACAACATACCAGTACAACTTCATGTATGTTGTGTGACCAACTAAATACTTAACTGATTTGCTACCTGTAATTAGCTCTTTGAAACACAAATATTATTTACAAAGTCAATAAGTTAACAGATAAAAGAAAAGAAAATACAATGTCTGAGCAATATGTTTAATCACAGAAGGACTGGATTGGTCATAGGCTATAGAGCCTTTTAATTCTGAATTGCTGGTCTAAGTCTGCCTAGATTAGTTGAGTGAAATACATCAACATCCAAAGGCTGTTCAATATTGTCTGTGAAATGAGGTGGGTGAGTTTCAGTCCAATTCCAAATGTTCACATCCCAAATCACCACAACTGGCACTCCCAGTAGGGAGGTCACAGAATAAACTGCCATACAGACCCCTAAATCCCTCATCTCCAAGGGACTGCACTGCTACAGACTAGGGACTGAATGGCTAGGCAGCAGTTCTGCAGAAAAGGACCTAGGGGTTACAGTGGACGAGAAGCTGGATATGAGTCGACAGTGTGCCCTTGTTGCCAAGAAGGCTAATGGCATTTTGGGCTGTATAAGTAGGGGCATTGCCAGCAGATCGAGGGACATGATAATTCCCCTCTATTCAACATTGGTGAGGTCTCATCTGGAGTACTGGGTCCAGTTTTGGGCCCCAAACTACAAGAAGGATGTGGAAAAATTGGAAAGAGTCCAGTGGAGGGCAACAAAAATGATTAGGGGACTGGAGCACATGACTTATGAGGAGAGGCTGAGGGAACTGGGATTGTTTAGTCTGCAGAAGAGAAGAATGAGGGGGGATTTGATAGCTGCTTTCAACTACCTGAAAGGGGGTTCCAAAGAGGATGGAGCTCGGCTGTTCTCAGAGGTGGCAGATGATGGAACAAGGAGTAATGGTCTGAAGTTGCAGTGGGAAGGTTTAGGTTGGATATTAAGAAAAAACTTTTTCACTAGGAGGGTGGTGAAGCACTGGAATGGGTTACCTAGTGAGGTGATGGAATCTCCTTCCTTAGAGGTTTTTAAGGTCAGGCTTGACAAAGCCCTGGCTGGGATGATTTAATTGGGGATTGGTCCTGCTTTGAGCAGGGGGTTTGACTAGATGACCTCCTAAGATCCCTTCCAACCCTGATATTCTATGATTCTATGATTCTATGACTGTTCCAGGTCAGAGGTGGGGCAAACTGGGAGGGCAGCATGGGGAATTGTGCAATGTTGTTTGAACTACACCTACTCCACGGATAAATAAATGACTCTAGTCCCTAGATCTGTCTGTCCGGCTTTCTTCATCAACATTAAAGTTACACACTAATTCAGATCAACAAAGGATAATGTGACCCATAGCAACATCACGGTTCAAACCAGCTCAGTCCATCACTAATGAGCAAGTTTTGGACCATGTAATTTAACCTTGTGTTGGATCAGTTGTTATATAGAACAAGTACTGCTCGGTAACTTACATTATAGGCACAAAAGAAATGAAATGATTGTATATGTTTCTTATCACATCAACATCAGATATAATTCAGAAATGCTTGTGTGAGGAAGTATTGAAACTTCCAGTTTAGGCTCATGTTATGCTCTTGTCCCATTGCAGCATAGGCTCCAGAACAGCAATACAAACACCATGCAAAAACTGTAATAACATGTTTAACAGGGGTAGCCATGTTAGTCTGTATCAGCAAAAACAAGGGGTCCTTGTGGCACCGTACAGACTAACACATTTATTTGGGGATAAGCTTTCATGGGCTATAACCCACTTCATCAGATGCATGGAGTGAAAAAAGTAGGCAGGTATAAATATACAGCACATGAAAAGATGGGAGTAGCCTTACCAAGTGGGGGGTCAGTGCTAACAAGACCAATTCAATTAGGGTGGATGTGGCCCATTCCCAACAGTTGACAAGAATAGGTAAATATCAACAGAGAGAAAATTATTTTTTGATACTCACACCTTCTTGTCAACTGTTGGGAATGGGCCACATCCACCCTAATTGAATTGGCTTCATTAGCACTGACCCCCCCCACACACTTGGTAAGGCAACTCCCATCTTTTCATGTACTGTATATTTATACCTGCCTCCTTTTTTTCACTCCATGCATCTGATGAAGTGGGTTATAGCCCAAATTAATGTGTTTGTCTCTAAGGTGTAATAATATGACACAGATAACCATCTATATTGCAGTGTTTTGCCACAGGTAACGGGTGTTTTATTCCTCACAATTTTCAAATGTTCAATAAAAGTAACGAATGAATTTCTGATTCTCCAACATACACCGTGTGCTTCTTCCTAAATAAATTGGTAATGAATCCAGATTACTCATAGCCTTGCTCCTCTCTAACAGGCTTTGATGTATTTCTGAGTAAGGAATGCAAATTAAAGCCCAGAAATCTCTATCCAGTTTTTCATATTAAGAAGATATCATACACCTCATGCTACAAAGAAGTGAAATGAACATGAATGTCTTTGGTTTTAAAATCTTAATCTGCTGAACTAAATATTTGAAATTAAGAAAAATAGTTAGCTGAAGCAGAGAAAAGGACCGGAACTCCAAGAAGTGGTGAAGAATCATGGGCACCTCCAACCCCAAGTAAACAAGAAAAGGGATCAAGATGTGAAGTGAAGTGAAGTTAGCTCAAGTAGCAGTAGCAGGTTTATCTTCTTTGGACTAGCCACTGAAAGAGGTCAGGACTCATTCACACAGCCTATTACAACTACAGTATTGTATTTTCATTATATAGCATTTATTAACATGGCATCTGTGTCCTTATAATAAATTAACATTAAATGCTATATACTGTTTAAAGTGATCAGAAAATACTAAATTGTGCTTGTCACAGTTTCATGGCAAATGCATCTGTATTGTCCTTCATAGTCCCTCAAGAGTACCCACTACTCTTTGCTTCTGGCTTCCAGCCATCACCTCTCTTAAGCAAAGACCCTCATCTCACTCCCTCCTGAGCAGGGGATCTTTAAGGCTGCAGAGTTACTTGACTACACTATGATATCCCCAGCAAGACAGACTGCCTAAAAGGCCAGCTTCTGAACTTTGCGTTCTCTCTAGAAGCTATGACCAGCGTATTGCCCGCAGTTCTAAGTTACCACACAGCTCTTTCTAGGCAAGCAAATGTATTCTTAAGGTGAAAGTATTACAGAGAAAACATACTAAAAACAATAAAAGAACCTACTCGCATGCTAAAAAACTTACCAGAGTTCACCCCCAACTTCAACCTCTGTCTCTGGTAAGAGTCAGTCCTTCAAAACCCACAGTTGTATTTTCCACGTGGTTACAAGTTCACAACTGTCTTAATTCAGAACCAGAACAGAGACTGGGCAGATCAGCCTGTTTCTTTATGCATTTGGACCTTTGATCTCCAGTCTCCAGGAACAAATGATCAGCAGACGATGACCCCCTCCTCAGGGTATAGTTTCCAAAGCTGGGGTTTTGCATAACCAGAGGTGCGGAATTTGCATTAAGCCTCCCACAGGTGTTTCTCAGGAAATCCACTTTACACTTATATTCCCAAAAGTCCATTCAGCCCCACTCCCACTGAAGCCCCGAGCCCCAGCATGTGCCCCTCACGGGACTGAAGCCCTAAGACACCCCACCACCCCACCTCAGGGCAGAAGCCCCAAACTCCTCCAAATAGTCTGGTGAGCCACACTTTAACTGTAAAACAGCTGCAAGCAGCTCACAAGCTACTGTTTGACCACCCCGATATAGTCCTTTGAGCTCCTAGGCCTTACATTTCTTTCTTCTCCCCTACTTCTCCCCTAGAAAGGTTACATACAATCCTGGTCCTCAATGATACATAAACTTTGCATTTAATTCAGTGAACCCCAAGGATACGTAAACTTAATTCAATAAGGTCCCCCAAGGATACTGCAGGAAATTGCCATAGCTGTCACAAATCCCCACTAAAATGAAATCTATAGAGTTATTGTTGATTCTCAAGTTAATAAAACTAAACTTTTAGAACAGTTTCCTCTACTGCACTCAGTATCCTGTTTCTTTATAGGTCTTGCCTATATTTGACCTATTTTCCTAAAATTTTCCACCACTGATGATAGTTGTATTGGTAGTGCTCATGTAGCTAAAGTGCTGCCATTTCAACTCCATGTGACATAGCCTGGCTCTCAGCAGGGGTAGATGAATCAGTGGTTAAAACACTGGTGACCTGTTTACACTGGTGTTTCTACCTTTGATGCTGCACCAGTGGGACAACCTAAGCAAATAAGGCTAATGTAGATATGTCCTTATTGTTGTGGTGCATACACACTGTACTTCAAATCGCAGTATCCACAGAATATGACTCAAAACTTACTACTTTCCTGGAGTTAAACATAAATATCAACATGATATATATCTCAGCCTAAGATGTCTCCTAAGTTTGGCCAATACTAAGGTTTTCCCAGATGGACCTTTCTGTTCCTGCTAGTAGTTCTTCTCTGCCTCACAGAAGGCCTTCAACCCCTCTGACCATACTGAATTGCAGTTAATAGTATTCAATTGAGCTAATGCTGAAGAGTCAGCATAAATAACTCAATGTCTATGCAGGGTACTGGACTGTGACACCTTATTGTATTAGATAAGCAAGATGGCTCCTTCGGTGTATGACTTAATTGTTCCCCTCTGATTTCAAACTATCTGGATCAGGTGGATTCTGCAGTTTCCATTGGCTATGGAGTGGAATCCACTAAAACTACCCTCACCATTTCTGCTTACAGCTTCGGTAAACTTGGCCAAATTCACTCCATTGTAATTCCTCTGAAGACTCCATTTCTCTCACTTCGTTTAATTGAAACATTACATAAGAACATTACACTTTTTAATAGTCCATGTGATAATCAAGGCCAACTCAGGTACCTGGCAAAAAATCAATGGTGAGTTGGTTTGGTCAGACTTCATTGGTGCTGGCTATTTTGAATGCAAGTAAGTACAAAATTGTACTATTAAAACAAAATGTTTCAAATAATATATTAATTTCCCAAGATTTGCTTAGCTAGCATCTGGTACTCATATCTAAACATGGGAGAAGAGAGGGGAGAGCTCTACCCCCCGCGAAACCAGCGCCTCAGAGAAAAGATCTAAACCAGGATATAGAAGCTGTAAATACAGAGTTATAACAACCAGCAGGAATCTATGAAATTGTAATTAGGAATATAAAGTTTGGGTTATAAAACCAAGAGGGACAAAGAACTTTTCAGATCAAAATGAAAGAATGCTTTAAAATCAGATATTAAAAGACCAGATAGAGTAAATCCCTATACAAACTTAAAAAAGAAACAATTTGCTACAAATAGTTACATTGTATTCCAATTTATGCATGGTAGGTTTTTTGCTACTACTGTATATTCTGTTGTATTGAATTATAAACCCCCTACCCAAAGAGGCAGTTTTTGATTTGATTTCCATTGCCTTCGGCAAGCATGATTGAGGATCCACAAGGATGTATAAGATGTTGATTGATTCATTTGATCCTGGGAGATAATAGAAAGTGTTTAAATTGATTGTAAGAAAAAGAAACCTAAGGCTGAATTGGGACTTTAGGCAAACTGTAGACAAGATTTTTAATGTTACATTTATTATAATTTATAATATAAGAAACAGGGTGGGTTTTTTTTATCCTAACTTTCCACATAGCCCTATCACAGGCTAAGACACTATCTAATGGATTATGTGTTGTAATTACTGAGAAGAGCAAAAGGTTTTTGAAAACTTTTTAGAAACACAAAGTTTAAAACTGTTAGATGGATTTAACTAAGTAAAGAAGGAATATTAGAAGCTTAATATCCTTGCTGGGTCCAGTTTGTTTTCACTGCAATACAATCCTTTATATTCAAACCAAGCCCTTTATAACAAGCAATTGCTGGCTATGTGCCTCAAGTTCAGAATTATGTGACTACAGCATGTACAAAAACTCCAGCAGTGACTTCCTGCTGCTTGTTGCACAAGCCAGCAAAAACAATCTTTGTCTTTTACCACTTGAGCACATAGGCCAGGGATCAGTTCTTCTTGATCTGCTACACTGGCACAAAGGGGCCAGAGGGCTGCTATAATTCCCGCTCATTGCTCAACCACATTGCTTGTGGCACAGGATGTTTCAAGGCAAATCAGGAAGAGAAGAGTGAGTAGCTGAGGCATTCTGCAACCCAGCAATTCTGTGTTACTGTCATGGCTCAGGGAGCCATTGCAGAAGGGATACAAGCTACAGCAGCAGTGCCAGGATCCAAACCAGCTCCTTGCACTCTGGGTCCTTGGATTATCTACTGAGAATATCAATAAAGCCACCAACTGGTGCCAGTTGATGGAGGTGTAGTAGTACTGGTCCATGGGTAGTTAAATGGAGACCACTGACAGTCATCACTTGGTAATAGCTGATCTGTGCTAGTTTCAAGCTCTTGGCCTACAGACAAGAGGCTCTATATCTCATTGCCTGAGCCAGCCAATCCAGTATAATTCATTGAGCTGCCTAGTTTCAATATCACATTTTATGAATTGGATCATTAGGGCAAAAGTGTGCTGCACACTAGTGGGTATAATTCATGCTTCAGGATATCATTTCAGGTGATTTCTAGTTGAACATCTGGGTCTGAATCTTTAATCTTTGGTGCATGTTTCATCACTTTGCCTCTTCAGCAGTTTCTTCCCTATCTGCTGTTTTTTAATTTACCTCCTTTCTCACTGTTGTTCTGTAGTTAGGTTGGCATTCTTGTTTTTGCCTCTCAGATAATTTGACCATTTTTAATACAGGGTGATTATGTTTTCACCTAATTATTTCTCCTGTCATATTTATGGGTAAGCTTTTTCATTTCACTGTCTCCTTAGCAATATCACCTAGACACTTCTATGGAGAGAAACTGGTATGAAGGGAAGTCTGATCACCCATTTCCTGGAATTTATTGAGGGGGTCAGCAAACATGTGGACAAAGATGATCCAGTGATAGAGTGTACTTGGATCTTCAGAAAGCCTTTGACAAGGTCCCTCACCAAAGGCTCTTAAGTGGGCATGGGATAAGAGGGAAGGTCCTCTCATGGATCAGTAATTTGTTAAAAGATAGGAAACAAAGGGAAGGAATAAATGGTCAGTTTTCATAGCGGAGAGGGTCCCCCAAGTATACGTAGTGGGACTAGTGCTGTTCAATATATTCTTAAATGTTCTGGGAAAAGGGGTAAATGGTGAGGTTGCAAAGTTTGCAGACAACACAAAATTACTCAAGATAGTTAAGTCCAAAGCAGACTGCAAAGAGTTACAAAGAAATCTCATAAAAGTGGGTGTTTGGGCAACAAAATGGCAGATGAAATTCAAGGTAGATAAATGCAAAGTAATGCACATTGGAAAACATAATTCCAACTATACATAATAAATGATGGGGTCTAAGGACTTGTCTTCACTACCAGGGAGATCAACGCTACTGCAATCGATGCAATGGTCATCAATTTAGCAGGTCTATGAAGATACACTAAATCAATGGCAGAGCTCTCTCCGGTCAACTCTGGTGTCCAGCTCCAGAGAAGAGTAACGTAAGTTGACGGGAGAGCATTTCCTATTTATGCAGCGCAATGAAGACACCATGGTACGTCGACCTAAGCTACGTGGACTCCAGTTACATTATTCACTTAGATGGAGTAGAGTAACTTAGGTTGACTTACCTCAGTAGTGTAGACAAGGTCTCAGTTACCACTCAATAAAGAGAACTTGGAGTCATCATGGAAAATTCTCTGAAAGCTCAAAGTACAACAACAGTCAAAAAAGCTAGCAATGTTAGGAACCATTAGGAAAGGGATAGATAATAAAATAGAAAATATCTCAATGACACTATGTAACTCCATGGTACACTCACCCCTTGAATACTGCATGCAGTTCTGGTCAGTCCATTTCAAAAAAGATATATTAGAATTGGAAAAGGTACCGAAAATGTCAACAAAAATCATTAGGGATATGGAACAGCTTCCATATAAGGAGAGATGAAACAGAGTGGGACTGTTCATCTTGGAAAAGACATGACTAACAGGGGATATGAGAGAATGGTGTGGAGAAAGTCAATAAAGAAATGTTATTTAGACCTTCACATATCACACTGACTAGGGGTCACCTAATGAAATTAATAGGCAGCAAGTTTAAAACAAACATAAGGAAGTACTTCTTCACACAATGCAGAGTCAACCTGTGGAACTTGTTGCCAGGGCATGCTGTAAAGGCTGAAAGTATAGCTGCATTCAAAAAAGAATTAGATAAGTTCATGGAGGATAGGTCCACCATTGGCTATTAGCCAAGGTGGGCAGGGATGCAACCCCATGTTCTGGATGTCCCTAAACCTCTGACAGCCAGAAGCTGGGACTAGACATCAAGGGATGGATCACTCAGTAAATTGCCCTGTTCTGTTCATTCCCTTTGAAGTATCTGGCACTGGCCACTGCTGTAAGGCAAGATACTGGACCAGATGGACTATCGGTCTGATCCAGTATGGCCATCCTTATGTTTTTATGTTTCTATTAGCTTTATTTTAATTTGTTCCGTTGCTTTTGTACTTTCCAAATATTTATGTTTCACACTTCTGTAACTTGGTAAAGGTTAGTGATATACCCTAGCCAAAGCATAAAAATCATATACATTATATTAGTTTAAATTCTTAGTTGATATTTTAATTTCTTAAAAAACAAACAAACTATTTTGCAATTTCCTTCCAGAAGCATTGTAAGTAATACTTTCAGCTGTATGTCACAAATAATCAGGGTTTGAACTACTAATGGTTCATATATTGTATCTTTTTGCTGCAGTTCAATACCATTCATAATCAAAGACCAAATGCTTCCCATCCTACTTCTGCAAGAGGACAAAAAGGAAACTCATGGACCCACAGCTGGGTGGAGGAGGAGCCCTACAAAGGAATAGCTCCTTTGGTTCTCCTACTGAAGCTATACTGGATGTCCAGAGCTGAAAAGACAAGGAGGTTATAGTGCTCATATGTAGGAGCCAGGGAGCAATGCACATGCACAGTGCCTCAAGCAAATAACCCTGGTTCTTTAAGAACTGAAACTCTTCTTGGCCAACCCCCCGCCCAATCCATAAGGAGAGAAAATTCAAGCCTCCTGATCATTTTGAAACCTGCATGGGGGAAAAAAACACATAGGCAAAGATTTGACCGTAGGTCTTTACTTCCACAAATCAATGATCTGTAAAATATAACAAGATATCCCGCCCTCCCAATAGCAAAGGAAATATTAAACTTGAATTCTTACAAGAAACTTCAGTGTTTGATTTTTTGTTTACACTACAGTAAAGATACTGAAATACTGACAGGGCTGAAATACTATCCTCTCCCTGCTAACATCTCAGTCCCACACTGAGTACACTGAATTGTGACCAGTTCCCTATCCCTGAAGAAGACACTTGTGGCACTAGGGTAAAGCATCAGGCTAGCTAGTCTAGAAGGTGAACAGTTTGTTTCTCCATCTACATTAGAATCAGTTTTATTTTTAAGCTTAAATCAAATTACCGGTATTTACAATATATATTAGAGTTAACAAGACCCAAAGCTCTTTTCTAGTAGGAAATGGCAGCTAGCTCCAGGTGGTAAAGGGTAACCCTCCTCTTCTTCCCGCATACTTCCCAGTTGAAAGGAGCATGCTGGTTCTTGGATTCGCCTTATTGATCTATTTGGCAAAATGGGGAGTGATGCGCTGTCTTGGGTTTAAGAGTTGGGTATGTACACAAGAAGGCAAATGGCTGGCAGAGCATTATATCACTGGCTGATAACACTGCAGAGCAAGAAAAATAGGCACACCAGGACTGTGGAGTTGCCATTGACAAGTATTATATGCAGTAGCCTAACATGGTAACAGGTACAATCTAATAATACCTGGCACACACATAGCATCTACCATGCAATGATCTCCAGCACTTTGTAAATATCAGTAAACCCTCAAAGTACTATATAAGGAAGATAAGGAATGAATATGGGGTGGGAAAAGTTGGCTAGCTAAGGCTATTTAGCAACACTATGGAATAGTTTAGGTCAGGAAATAAAGATCTGTACCCAACAAACTACAGGATAATGTGAGGTAGGCTGAAGGTACTTACTAAAAAGTTGAATCTGGATAGGTGCTGTGAGAATCTTTATAATCACCATGATTAGTTTCTCTATTTCTTGTCTCTTCTAAAACACATGGGCCCTGATTGTCCACTTACACTGATGTAAATAAGCAGCAAATACACTGAAGCCAATAGAGTTACCTAAAAGCTGTGAGTGAGGGGAGAACTAGGATCACCATGGGTGGCAACTCAGTGCTACGCTGTCAGGTCATGTAAGCAGTACAGACTCATTGGAAAGAATGGAGACCAACTGAGTAACTATCACTTCCCACAGCACCCGATGTTCGTTGGTGGTTTCACATCCAAGTCCTGATCCACTAATCCCATCAGGCTGCTAATCTTGTGCAGCGTGATGGGATCATAGCTCAAGGTGGTATGGCTGCTGGCAATTTTTGTCAAGCCACAGAGTCACAAATACTCTACTATTCTAGCACTCAGGATATGAGAGTCTGAAGAAAATGTTGTCAGAATTGCTTTTATCTACAGCATAACACACATGTTATGGAGGTGCTGGTCATGACTTCATAGGTAAGGTTATGCTGAGTACTTAAATATTCATATGGTAGTATACTTACACACAAAATAGATAGAAGTGAGAATAATAAGTTCACAAGTGAAGGCCATAACTATTGAAATGAATATTTTGCATCGGTCTTTAATGAGGCTAATGAAGGGCTTAGAAATAGTGGCAGCGTGACAGAGGAGAATAAAGGAGTGGAGACTGACATTACCATATCCGAGGTAGAAGCCAAACTTGAACAGCTTAACGGGACTAAATCGGGCGGACCGGATGATCTTCATCCAAGAATATTGAAGGAACTGGCACGAGAAATTGCAAGCCCGTTAGCGATAATTTTTAATGAATCTATAAACTCGGGGGTGGTACCGTTGGACTGGAGAATAGCTAATGTGGTTCCTATTTTCAAGAAAGGGAAAAAAAGTGACCCGGGTAACTACAGGCCTGTTAGTTTAACATCTGTAGTATGCAAGGTCTTGGAAAAAAATTTGAAGGAGAAAGTAGTTAAGGACCTTGAGGTCAATGGCAATTGCGACAAATTACAACATGGTTTTACGAAAGGCAGATCGTGCCAAACCAATCTGATCTCCTTCTTTGAGAAAGTAACAGACTTTTTAGATAAGGGAAATGCGGTGGACCTAATATACCTTGATTTCAGTAAAGCGTTTGATAAGGAACAGCACAAGGAATTATTGGTTAAATTGGAAAAGATGGGGATCGATATGAAAATCCAGCGGTGGATAAAGAACTGGTTAAAGGGGAGACTGCAGCGGGTCGTACTGAAAGGTGAACTGTCAGGTTGGAGGGAGGTCACCAGTGGAGTTCCTCAAGGTTCAGTTTTGGGTTTGATTTTATTTAATCTATTTATTAATGACCTCGGAACCAAATATAGGAGTGGGCTGATAAAGTTTGCGGATGACACAAAGTTGGGAGGTATTGCCAATTCGGAGAAGGATCGGGATATCCTGCAGGGAGACTTGGATGACCTTGTAAATTGGAGTAATAGAAATAGGATGAAATTTAATAGTGAAAAGTGTAAGGTGATGCATTTAGGGATGACTAACAAGAATTTTAGTTATAAGCTGGGGACGCATCGGTTGGAAGTAACAGAGGAGGAGAAGGACCTCGGAGTCCTGGTTGACCGCAGGATGACTATGAGTCGGCAATGTGACGTGGCCGTGAAAAAAGCTAATGCGGTCTTGGGATGCATTAGGCGAGGTATAGCTAGTAGGGATAAGGAGGTGCTGCTTCCGTTATACAAGGCACTGCTGAGACCTCATTTGGAGTACTGTGTGCAGTTCTGTTCTCCCATGTTTAAAAAGGATGAACTCAAACTGGAACGGGTACAGAGAAGGGCCACTAGGATGATCTGAGGAATGGAAAACCAGTCATATGAAAGGAGACTCGAGGAGCTCGGTTTGTTTACCCTAACCAAAAGAAGGCTGAGGGGGGATATGATTTCTCTCTTTAAATATATCAGAGGGATAAATACCAGGGAGGGAGAGGAATTATTTCAGCTCAGTACTAATGTGGACATGAGAACGAATGGATATAAACTGGCCGTGGGGAAGTTTAGGCTTGAAATTAGACAAAGGTTTCTAACCATCAGAGGGGTGAAATTTTGGAACAGCCTTCCGAGGGAAACAGTGGGGGCAAAAGACCTCTCTGGCTTTAAGATTAAGCTAGATAAGTTTATGGAGGGAATGGTTTGATGGGGTAACATAATTTTAGTCAATTAGTCAACAACGTGCCATCGCTGGTAAATAGTATCAATGGTCAATGAGGGTCTGGCTGGAGAATCTTGCCTGCATGCTCAGGGTTCTACTGATCGCCATATTTGGGGTTGGGAAGGAATTTTCCTCCAGGGTAGATTGGCAGAGGCCCTGGAGGTTTTTCGCCTTCCTCCGCAGCATGGGACGGGGGTCGCTAGCTGGAGGATTCTCTGCGACTTGAAGTCTTTAAATCACAGGATTTGGGGACTTCAACAGCTGAGTTAAGGGAAAGGGGGTGGGTCAGCTTTTGTGGCCTGCATCATGCGGGAGGTCAGACTAGATGATCATAATGGTCCCTTCTGACCTTAAAGTCTATGAGTCTATGAGTCTATGAAAAGCAATGCTGTTAAAAATAACAGCATTGATGTGCTGGTGCTAAACTACAGTAGTTAAAAACAGCTTCAGTACATAAATGCTGCTTTCAACGTGGCTAATATAAATGAGAGCTTATTGAGGTTCTCTGTTATGTATAAATACACAGAAAGTTATCTATACTTGTGCCTAGCCCAAGTCTCCTCTTCTCTCTCTGGAGTAGATTTTCCTATGAGTCAAGCTTTACCCTTACTAATACCACTGCCACATTTGTGTCAAACTGAACTGCATGGCTTGGTGCTAACTAGAAGTAAAAATACAAAAGGAACAATTGGGGGTAAATAAATCCCCAAGCTCAGAGATCACATTGACAAGTGTGGAGTGCAGGAACAGAGCTGGAAAAAAAAATTATCTAACCGATATTCATAGTGATGACAGACACGAATTGCGGGCTTAGTGGGAGATACCAGGTCGTTTCTATGAAGCTTTTTCTTGTTGAGTAAGATGGCATCATGAACTATTACTTGTTGTAGTTTGTGGGGAAATTAAAAATCAGAACTGGTTGAATTTTTGTTGAAAATATTATTTGGAAAATGTTGTTATTCAAATCTTTGTGCATTTTTAGACTAGCTACATTTGATTAAGGCAACGTTCATTGAATAATTAAATCAGTGAATACTTTTTCCTTATCTTCAACCAGATCTATTAAAGATAATGAAATGTTATGTGGTACTAGCCAATACCATTGTCATTTATGCTCAACACAATAGTCACCCCATATTGGCAGATGATTTAAAGTTTAAGGATGAAAAAGGTGGAACAGGTGAAGTGGACTATCATTCTAAATATTTCTAAAAAAGGACCCAGGCAAAGAGAAATCACAGCACCATCTGAGATGCAAAAATAAGTCTAGAAATATAAAATACCATCTCAAGATGTGAGCATCCTAAGGAAACTACTAGATTAAATAAAATCTGATAATCTACTGGGGAAAAGTTTCAAGTAACACTGAAATGTCTAGCATACAGCCCCATAAATGACCTACGTTACTATTCTTAACTTGTAGACATTTGGCTGCTTAAAGCTTAATTAATAGCAGTGCCCACCTTTCACGTTCCAAGCAATGCTCCTAGCATTGGCCAGTTCCTGCTGCCGGCAATCCAGCCAGCATGAACTCTGCCCCTGTCCCACCCCCGGCACGGCTGTCCCCGGGAAAGATCCCTGCATGCTGCCCCTGTCCCGCCTCCACCGCGTGGCTGTAAACCGCCGCTTACAGTTATGTAAAGGAATAGGCAATCAGTCCCAATACTAACATTCCCCTAATACAAAGCAGGTCACCATGAGTGACATCACTCTGATGAGGATTTCGGAGACAGAGAAAGAGCGCATGCTGTGTGAATGCCAGCAAACACCAGGGCCGTATGCCGCTGTGCTTTGTGAGGCAATGATCCCGGAGTACTTGCTGCTAGCCTGGCATGGAAAAGTTTCCTACCATGGAGGACGCAATAAGGCCATACTCCCCAGGAAACTCATGCAAAGGCTTTCACAATACCTCCAGGAGAGCTTCATGGAGATGTCCCAGGAGGATTTCTGCTCTATCCCCGGACATATTGACAGAATTTTCCAGTAGCTGCACTGGCAAGGACTAAAAACTAAAGCCCTAGGGCAAACTAATCATGAAAAACCCATTGTTAAGATACCATTCCTATTCTGTTCAAAATAAATGTTTAAAATACTTACCTACTGATCATTCCCCTGATTCACGGTCCGGGTTACGGCCTTGGGAGGGTTGGTAGGGGATCTCTGTGAAGGTGATAAAGAGATCCTGGCTGTCGGGGAAATCAGCGTTGAAAGCGCTGTCGACTGCCTCATCCTCCTCATCTCCTTCCTCATCTTCCCCATCCGCAAACAGCTCCGAGGAAGTGGCCGTCGACACCTCCCCATCGTCAGAGTCCACGGACAGTGGTGGAGTAGCGGTGTCGGACGCACCTAGAATGGAATGCAGTGCCTCGTAGAAACGGCATGTCTGGGGCTGGGATCCGGAGCATCCGTTTGACTCTTTGGTCTTCTGGTACCCTTGTTTCAGCTTCTTGATTTTCACGCGGCACTGCATTGCATCCTGGCTGTATCCTCTCTCCATCATGGCTTTTGAGATCTTCTCATAGATCTTCGCATTCCGTTTTTTCGATCGCAGCTCCGAAAGCAGAGACTCATTGCCCCACACAGCGATCAGATCCAAGACTTCCTGATCAGTCCATGCTGGGGCCCTCTTTCTATTCTGCGATTGCATGGTCACCTCTGCTGGAGAGCTCTGCATCGTTGCCAGTGCTGCTGAGCTTGCGACGATGTCCAAACAGGAAATGAGATTCAAACTGGCCAGACAGGAAAAGGAATTCAAATTTTCCCAGGGCTTTTCTTGTGTGGCTAGTCAGAACATCCGAGCTTGGACTGCTGTCCAGAACGTCAACAGAGTGGTGCACTGTGGGATAGCTCCCGGAGCTATTAGCGTCGAATTCCATCCACACCTACCCTAATTCGACATGGCCATGTCGAATTTAGCACTACTCCCCTCGTCGGGGAGGAGTACAGAAATTGATTTAAAGAGACCTCTATGTCAAAATAAATAGCTTCGTTGTGTGGATGGGTGCAGGGTTAATTTGAGTTAATGCTGCTAAATTCGATATAACCTCCTAGTGTAGACCAGGCCTTATTCTGACCAGTTTGTGTCTTAAAGGATGTGCTTCACAAGTGCAGTCTTAATGATTCTTGTCAAAAATTTAGTGTGATCACACAAATAAGGCACTGTATTTGGGACCAGGATCATGTGTAAACTTTTTTCGTGCAGAATATACACAAGAATCTGGCTGCTTATGGAGATCCCAGTGAACCCCTAAATGATCTCTAAATTAGAATCTGAGTGAACTGGGATGGTGGCTCAAAGTGTTAGAAGTACATCAATATGATCTATTACACAGGATGGGAAAAACAAAGAGCTAGAACATCTCTGCTCTGTGCATGAAAGTGATCCAGATATAGCAGATCTGAATTGACAGGAGAAAAGAAACTGTTAATCTCATCTGGACTACAGCCAAATAATTTACCTTAGCACAAAGCCACCAGCCTTTAGGAAAATCCCACTGTAGATAATACTGCAGCAGCTCATCTCATTAGCAACACTGGCTATCCTGAGAACATGAAACCTGTCCTTTGCTCTCTATCCTGGCCTCCTGGAGCATATCAAACTTCAAGGTCTCAGTCCTTCAAGTCACTCAATGTCCTAGGCCCAACATATCTAAAACAGCCTAAAGTTCTGGGATGAAGATCATGCTTAACAATTCCACTCCTTAGGTATAATAGAGCTGACTACCATGCAGAAGACAGAGCTTTTGGAGTAGGGGCTAGGTGCAGTGATGAAGAGGTGTGAGAGGCTGGTCTGAGACTGTAATATATTTCCACTGGAAATAAGGACCATCACAAACCACACCATCTTCTACTCCAAGTGCAAGACACATTCCTTTGACCTTATTTACCATAATCACATAGCTATACGCACATTTAAAAAAAAAACAAATCCCTACCAAAATCAGACACGACACCACTCTGGAAGAGAGAGAGAATGAATCACAAGACAGATGCTATGTTGTCATATAATATACAATGGAGCATGTTCAAATACTACAGTGACAAGGACAGTAGAAGAAACTTTATAGAATAAAATAGTTTTGTGGAACAATCCTTCCTTCTGTGACCACAAGAAAATTCTTCAGCTGGAAGTGACTGTGACTAGGTGGGATTAGAGCATGGGGCCAACTACCCCTATGGCAGCATTCCCTGATGACTCAGGGTATTTCCAAGTCCAAGCACCCTTAAATGTAAATGACACTGTCATGGTCACTACTGTCCAGCCATTGGGATGGGAGAATCAGTCAATACAATCACATTCTATGGCACCTTCCCTTCCTTGTGTAACTACAGGTTCAATGTTGGGAGGTTGCCTCTTGACTATTCCACAGCAATAATAAATTCTTCCACCTGATGGTACAGTTATTCTTCCACCTATGGGTATTCCATAACATATCCCCCTTTCTCGCTTTCTGTAGGCTTCTTTATGGAAGTGGATAAGCTAATCACATGTTTTTAAATAAGTTCTTAAATTTCCTCACAGTTCTAGCAGATCCTGGGGAATTTTGTAGGTCCCTCAAGACACAACTAAGGCATTTTACCCCTGGCTTCTGCAATCCCTTTGTGGAGGATTTTGCAGAAGTCTCATTCATAGCTATTGTGTTTGCATATGCAAATAAGATTATCATCATTTGCCATAATAACCTCCATTGTGCTGAATGACTTCATTGTCTGCAATAATGGCATGTTTGATGACAGTTCCATAGGAAATGTATAGAGCTGACACATGCTGATGAAGTATACATTGTTTCCAGTTTAGAACAGATATATTGCATTGTTTGGCATGATAGCTAGTGCCGAGACTTATCCAGCCATAAGATCATATTATCAGTATATTCATCTGCTTAAACAACTGAATGTCAGCAAAGTTCATTGCAACTGTAGAGGTGAATGTGAAAGGAGAAAAAATGTGTATGAAATAGCAGTAATAGAATAAATGGGACAGACTGTGAAATGGGACAGTAATGCAACAGCTGTGTGCAGTGACCCTAACAGTTGCATATCCAGCAGAGGTACAAGACAAAAAAAAATGGGAGTAAGCCAAAAGTAATGCAAAGATGAAGGGAAAGGGGGTTGAAGGGAGGAACAATAGGAAGCTCAACTTGCGGCTCCCTTGGGGAATGCTTCAAGAAAAAATCTTCTTGAATAAGTTATTTGGTAGCAACAACATTTACTGTTTAATTAATTTGTGGGGAATACAACTTGGCCACCTCTAATGGTGATTATTTGAGGCTTATGTCAACCCATACCTTACTCTACCTTTAAACAGCAATAGTCTTGTAAACATCACGAGGGGAAGAGGAGGGAGTGGGTGAACTAGAGCCAGCAAAAAAACTGTATTTGGATCTTTTGGTCCAGACTGGAAATCAGCACATTCCATCAGAGTGGCTCATTTTGACTCTTTCCTCAAATGGCTTGCTTTCATCCCATACATTAGTGGGTCTACCACGCTGTATATTCAGGGTGGTGCTTTTACAATTCAACGCAGTTTTTTGTTGGGTGGTGGGTTATATGTCAGTTTGGCTTCTGTCTCTTTCTCACCCTTCACTTCAAGTGATGGGTGTGCTAAAAACACCTAAGACAGACAGAAAGCAAGGTAGCAAAAAGTGCTGTGAGCAACACAATAAAATAAATGCTGTTAACTAGTTTATAAGGGTTGGCTTGGTTTGCTTGAGTTCACAGTAAGTAAATAACATTTGAACAAGGCTTTGTCATTCCATAATTTGAAATACACCCAGGGATAAATTCAGCGCTGGTATGAGTAGGTGCAACTCCTCTGAAGTCTGGCTTAGGCTTCCTATGTGTAAAAGAATTCTGCCTGTTGAGACTGCCAGCTAAGAGATAGTTGTGCTATTTTGCTTCATTAGTTGAAAAAACTGTCTTGGCATGACATATATGTCAGTCTTTTAGAGTTTCAGGGGGTAGCCATGTTAGTCTGTATCCACAAAAACAACAAGGAGTCCAGTGGCACCTTAAAGACTAACAGATTTATTTGGGCATAAGATTTCATAGGTAAAAAACCCACTTCTTTAGATCTGAGATGAGAAACTGAGAAGTTGCAAAAATGTAGAACTCTTAGTGATACATTTTCACTACACCTTGCATATTACACTTATGAAATGGTGTATTGAATTATTGTTTAGCGTATCACTTTGGGCCAGATGGTCAACCCCTGACTCACACTATTGAGCAGTTATACAAGTAGTTCCAATGAAATGAGAGTATTCATGGGAGTAGCTGCCCACCAATATGCATAAGGGGTTGACATTCTGGCCCTTTCTTCATAATAAACAAAGAAACTAACTAACTAAATAAATAAAGGGCACTAAAAGGAAAACCCAAATAGTTCTAGTTTTATCTGAAAAATAGCATGTATTCCTGCAAATAGTTGGGAAATTAAACAAACCTAAAGCAATAAAAGTATCTGTGGCCTCTTGATTTTATAATTGACTAATTCTTACTTTCCACATTAACTGACTTCCAAGTTAGAATTTTTTAAGTCAGACCTGCTGGATTGTGTTGAGATATTTTTTATATTCTCAATTATTCCAATTAGGAACACTGGAGTGTATATTAGTTTGTATAATCTATTGCATATGAATAGCTTCGTTATTTGTGCAGCAAAACAACTGACTCAAGATTTTCAGATTTGTCACAAACTGCTATTTTCTTTCTCACCCAGACAAAGACTGCTCATGGGATGATTTACATTCCTTGTGAAAAGAGTCAGTTAATGTTTAAATTGTGATACTTGGCAGATCAAGTTTGGTGACTCTACACTTGGAGCTGTGGCATACTATGTTCCTGATGAATAACTGTGTCTTCAATGCTGTCAATCCTTAGTTTTCATGGAGGAGATAGTTTGTTCTTAAAAAAACCCTTTTAGGGATTTGTGGAGAGAAAATCTTGGTATAATAAATATGCATCATTTGTGGTGGTACATAACTCTGCAAACTTATTTTATTGCATAGTTTTAATGAAATATACATAGGCTTGGCAGAATTCATTTTTTAAATAATATCAATGTTTATTTTTAAGCATTTTTTTCATTTTTTATAGATGTACATGTTCACTGTTGCCCAAAATTATGGTTGTTAAGCTTTTTAATTTAAATGTTTACAGTTGTGGGAAACCATGGTGGGTCAGACAACAATTATTTCATGGCAGTAGACGATTTCAAAAACTTAAAGCTTTATAACCATTAAACCACAAAATGTCAACATCACATGTCAAAATATGCAAAGGAAATATCCTTAAATCAAATTCTAATAAGTTCTCGGGCAGCATTTTTCTTAATTTGCCTATCTGTAAATATTGATGATCATCAATAGAAATATTTTTTCATTGGTTTATGTGTGAAACCAACATTTATCAATAAAAATCTAATCCTTCCAAGCTTAAAAATACAATATTTCTAAGGCTCAAAAGAAGTGGCTTTGTAGTCCCACAAAATGTACAGTGGTGTTCTCTAAAGACTGAAACAATTTGCAGAACTAGTTTTCGTTCATGAATAAAACTGTTTTTGAATTTATTTATTATCTACTACTCTGCAAACACTCACAAGAGTATGCTTTCTGGTTTCAGTGGGACCATTCCATAAGTATTACTCATGTTTAAGTGCTTCATCTCTGGGACCTGGATGATGCTCTCTGTAAACACAGAGACTTTGGGGATGATTTCAAGCAGTTATTGGGTCCCAAACCTGTAAAGACTTAGGTACACATATAACTTCTACATATGGCTAATAGTCCTACTGACTTCAATAAATGAATGCCAGTACACTGTATATGAAATCAGCCTGGCAATATTTTTCTTTAGAGTTATGGGATGACATTATGGCTCTGATTCAGGAAAACATTTAAGTCTTACAGAATTCATTGGGATTTGACCATTTGCTTCAGTGCTTTTCCGAATCTGGGTGCTTTCCTAAATAGAGCTTACATTTCTATTTACCTTTTCTCTTACATGCATTAGTCTTTCTCCTATAGTGTCTTCATTTTATGTTTTCTGCTTGAAGTAGTTAGTTGAGTAGAACTTTGTAGCAAAAATATTAGCCCTATCCTGATCAGCATCATTCCCAACTGCATTTGTTAATAGGAGACCCAATTTGCATTCTCATCCTAAGAGAAAGATCCTCTCCATAGCCAAATAAATTGCTGTTGTCATTTTTATTACAGTTTTATTTTTCTATCATGAGAAATTCAGGTGTGTGCTGGGATTTTGTAATTCTTAGAACTAAACATTTCTGGCTCTTGTCTTTTTACTTTTTATTTGTGTATGCATTTCTATTATTGTGAAAATGTTCAATAAATAACAAAAATATATACATTCTTAGGAAGAGAAGAGGAAGTCTCTCTTGAGCCACTTTTCTTGATATCCAGTGTATTAGCTTGTTTCAGAAATGCTGAATGTTTACCACTCATCACTTAACTTCCATTCTCCCCCTAATACTAAATAATCTGGACTCTTCATTTTTTATCCTCTTCATTTACTGTATGTGCCTTATGGCTAGGCATACGAAAGAAGGTACTGCTCTTAGATTTCTCACAGCTGTCTTGCTTACTAAACAATCTTCACCAAAATATGCATAACTTAGTCTACTTAAAATTAGAACTAGCCTTCTGAAAAGCACACAAGTAAATGGAAGAATACAATTGGCAGTGTGTCAATAGATACAGTTGGCATTGACGAATTGAGAAGAGAAAAAGTTTTTAATCAAAAGATGTCTTATTTTTCATTCTGTATCCTTCTTGAGGTAGCAAGGACTAACAGTGAAGAGATTCACTTCCCTTACAAAATTGATTAGTTTGGAAACAATCACTTGTGTAATTAAGATAGGTCAGGCCAAGTTTCTCTATAAATAATTCATAAGGAAACTACTCTATAAAAACCTGAAGAAATGTCAGTCCAGGTGCACTCTTCTTAAACTATTTCTGTATAAATCAATTAAGGTGTTTTATTTTGACACCCAGTGTCACTATTTACTAAACTTGGATAGACAAGTCCATCCCCACTGCATGCATTTGCAAATAACTTTACTCATTAATGTTTAATTAAGACAGAGGAAAACTGTCCTTGATATTTTGCTGCAATTAGTGCTCTCTCTACCCCACTGACTTTCCATGATGAATTACTTTTCAAATGAAAAGTGAAGTGATTAAATAAAGCTGAAGATTCTCTATCCATTGCACATTGCCTATCCTACACTTTTAAGTAATTGCAAAAATGTTTGCTATGAAGTCACCCTCAGCTGAACATTTTCTGGTGTTGCTATTGTAAATTTTATAGTATTTCTATCCTCTGGTTAAAGATTCACATTTACATTTTTATTCACTCACAGAATTTCTAGGTATGTGTTGACAAATATGTATTGGTGACCTAAAGTACGGAGGGGGCTGTTCAGTTTGGGAAAAAAACAGTCCAAAGTTCTGAAAGGGTTGGGCCAAATCCTGCCTTCATGATGCTCATACAATCTCAAAGTTTAACCCCAAATTTTTTAGTATTTGCACAAGTGCAAACAAAAAAGACATTGGTCCCTTTAGTTTGCATAATTGCTCTGGAGATATGATAATTAGAGCTGGCTCAGAAACCAAATTTTTGTTGCATGGAGACATATTGGGGTTCTGGAAATATTTTTCTTCCTGAACTGGGATGAAAAGACAAAAACAAAAACAAAAGAATTTTCATACATTGAAATTCCAGTAATATTTTGTATCAGAAACACTGAAACTTGACACAAAATAAGTTCCCTGGGATCCCTGGCTGCCCATTCGGGGGGTGTTCCTTCAGCTGGGAAACCCTAGAAACCTTGGAAGCCTCTGACTGAAATTGACATGATTCTTGTCAGTTTCACTACTGCCCACCACTGTATAGCAGGGGTTAAAACTAACCAGACTTTTGTTGTAAAATTAACAATAGTCTGATCACTTTCAGCACTGCTGTTCAGTGGTGGGTAGAAGAACTGGATGGGAACTGGTTTTCCATGCTGTGAACATTTTCAAGATTTCAAAATCTTGGGAGAAAGATATTGAAGATCTGGTTAATATGAATAACCATAGGCATAGATGGTGCTTTTCACCAGTGGAGCAAGTCATCTGACTGCTTCTTAAATTACTGTGGGTGCACAGATAATGCACGTCTCCACAATAGACAAGAGCAGCTACTCTTCTGATCATTTCTCAGTAAAACATAAGCGCAACATTAAGGCAAAAGATGGAGGAAGAAAATCCAGTGCTCTGAAAAGTCCATGTAATTTACTGGAGCACTTAGGACTGAACTTTCACATACCATAACTACTGTGTATTTATGCTGGAAGCTTAAAATCATTACTCTGCAAGACACCAAAAATCATGGACTGAGGAGACTGGATTTATGGCTTATTACAACAATCTGTCACCCACTAATCCCCTCTTTTTGCCCTATGACTGCAGATATGTTAATGGGCCACTCTATCTTGAATGGTCTCTTAAAATATGTGCTAACTAATTACTCTAAACAATGTGCTCCACAATGTATTTTGCTCTGAGGCTCGGAGTTCCTTTCCCAGACCTGAAGAAGAGCTCTGTGTGGCTCCAAAGCTTGTCTCTCTCACCAAGGCTATGTCTACACTACGCAGCTTTTAGTGACACAGCTGTGCCGCTACAGCCGTGCTGCTAAAAGGTGCACAGTGCAGCTGCTGTTTGTCGGCAGGAGAGAGCTTTCCTGCTGACAAAAAAATTCAACCTCCAACGAGAGGCAGCAGCTTTGTCGGCAGGAGAGCATGCCTGCCGACAAAGCCCTGTTCACGCCGGCTCTTTTCATCAGTAAAACTTTTGCCGTTCAGGGGTGTGTGTGTGTGTTTTTAACACCCCGGAATGACAAAAGTTTTGCTGCCAAAGTTCTAGTATAGACAAAGCCCAACAGGAGTTGGTCCAATAAAAGATATTACCTCACCCACCTTGCCTCTAATATCCTGGCACCAAACTGGCTACAACTACACTGCACACAACTCTTTTTAACAGTCTGTTTTATTTTTTGCACACATCCCAGCACAAATACAGATTGTCAGGGGATACTTCTATTAACAATGTCATCTTTTTTTTTTTCAGTAGGCAAATAGAAATGTCAAGAGAGTGAAGCAACTTCTGTAGTCTACATTCCCAAGGGTTTTTTGTAATGTGGCTTAAAACCCTGGGGAGCTTGTAAACCAGTTCCTAACTCCAAGGGACTGAGTTAGATATAACCTCATAGGGACAACAAAATGCAATCTTGAAGATCAGGACACTCTGTCCTGCTATGGCCCACAGCTTCAGGAACTCTTGTTGAAGAAATCTTTAATCCCTAAGGTGACATATTTCAGCTGTCTACAATAGCAGGGAGTTTGGGGAAGACTCCAAGAAGTACAACAGTTATAGGAAATCTGTGAAATAGCTTTGTGAATCATTGGTTCTACAGCCTCAGGAGGGCTCCCATTATGTCATTCTGTAGTTTTAGTGAAGCAATCTCCGTAAGTGGGACTTTTGGAACCTATTGTGCCTTTGCCTTATGCAAGGACTATGTAAACTATTCTATGGTACATCTTAAATCTACATATATGGGATTGAATCTCTGCACTGCCTGATGAATCCATCAAATCCCCCTGGAACTTCACTCTCCTTTGCAAAGGGATTTTGTGACACTCTGGTGCAGATGCTGGTGATGCCATGAGGCACTCTGCAAACACACTGGCACTTTGTAAAATAGTCAACATTTTTATTACACTCTTCAAATTCTTCAGCTTCAATGTATGCTGTAAATTTGGTGCTGCAAGCAGATACCTTGCCTGAAATCTCCATTAGTTATTTCAAACCATGGATTAGCCTCTCCATGTAATCTGGATAACTAGCACGGAAACTGCAGCTGCTGTGACTCACCTTCTTCTCCTCACTACTCCATTTCTCTTTCAACTATTCAAAGCTGCTCTGTTCACTCCCCTCTGCCTACCCCACTTTCCCATATACACTTTATCTTTAAGTACATTAACTTAGTCACTCTGCACTTCCTCTGTGCCCTAAAATGCATCTCCTCTCTGGGCAATATGATCACCAATGTCCTATATTCTAAAATACATGTTGGCTGGTTTCCTTCTGACACAGTAGTTTGGATCCTACTCCCACCCCCAAAGATCCCGAGGAATCTGCTGAAGGCTATGGCATTCTGTGCTAATGCCCTGTGCCTCTATGTTCTATTGCCATGTCTTTCAGAACTGCTGGAGCTCTCAAACTCTACCTCAGTGGAGTGAGCTTTTATTTCCATTATGTCACCCCCAAAGGACTGGTGAGGAACCAATCCCATGAAGAATAGCTAGCTATTCCTCCAATCCTCACTATCCCCAGAGCCCATTTCCATGGAGGGGCTTCAGTGCAGAAAGATGGGCGCATCGCATAAAGCAGAGTCCCATGCTCCTTGAGCTGTGATCTACCTTGTTCTCTCCTCCACTCATAGATGCAGAGGGGGGCATTTGAGTCTTGGGTTCAGAAAAGAAGGAATTGGCTACAGAGTTTCTGAACTTAATAAGGATTTAAAAGCTAACAATGTGTGATCTACCTACTGTAGCTACCATGAATGCACCACATCCATGTCTCCTTTTTCAGGTCAGACACCATCACAAAAAACAATGTATTATTTCAATTTTTGCTGTTGGCTCTTCAGGCCTCTGTCTCCTACTGAATGTTTTTTGAAGACAGAAATGCTCAAAACAAGCTTCTCAAACTTTCCTCTCTCTCAATTATGTTTATATATATAAAAAACCAACTCACATACACACGTACACATACATGCCAGCTTTTGAACTTCTGCAGCTCCCACTGACTTCACTAGGACTAGAGGATGCCCATTAACTCTGGAAAAATCTGGCAAATATGTACTACTCACAGTTATTGTGGCAGGATAAAAAATCCCAAATCCACTCTACCTCCCCACGTTAGGCCAAAGGACTTCCCTAAAATATTGGTACTCTTAGTAATCTATACCTCAAAAGAACCTCCTTTTCTTTTCTGGCTCAAAACTTTCATGAACAAATTTTCCCATTCTGCTGGGAAGAGAGACCCAATTCACAAACAATGTGTGTTCTTGTTAATTATTGTTAATCACTCCAACTCGCTCCAGCACCTTAAGGCATCTGGTGACATGCTCCTCAGCCTGTCTGGTGAGCATCAATTCCTGCCCTAAAAATGCATATAATCATTCAGAGGAGAAAACCAGAATGGCTTATTGCTGTCAACTTACATGTGATGGCTTCAGCCCTGACACTACTAGAAATGACTGAGGTATAATAAAGTTGGGGAGAAGGGAGGAGGAAATTCTGGCAGACCCTTAACTGTAGCAGCACTACTGGGTGCCACTTATAATAACAATTCAAAGATCTTGAGCTATCAAACAGGTTTACTGATGGAGAACTCTTATCAAAGTTCCTGCTGTTAGTTCTGACAGATTCGCCACACATGGTTGCACATGGTTACACTTGCATTCACTCGGGTATACAAGAAATGTCTATCGTTGAGCCACTGAGTTTGCTATAGTAATGGTTTAATTGCCAGGATACTGAAGAGTGACTAAAATCTGATTGTAAAGCTTTTCACATGGTATGGATCCTTCTCTGTTACTTGCTAAACATGCTACCGTTCTACTGTGTGTTCAGACCCTCCTTTGCCTAGCCCTGTGTAAGTGCATAATATGGAGTGAGGGGGTGGGTTGCAGAGTCCTTATAACCATGCATATGAGCCAAGAATAAAACTGGTTCTTCCACTCCCGAGGTTTGATTCTTCACTGCACTGAAGTATGTATAGACAGGATAATGGGTGAACACCACCAACCAGCACTTCTGAGGAGAGCTTCCTCTTACATCATGTAGATGCTATTGCAGTTATGCTGGCTGGCTTTTTGAGCCAAAAGGGGCACTGCCAAGCCAAATAAAGGGCCTGATTAACCATTGCCCTGTGCTAGTGCAAGATGCTACCATCCTGATTTGGTAGTGTGTTTTGCTCAGCTCAGACAGGTGTGAATGATAACAAAAGGAGCAAGGCAGTGGAATGGACACAAAATATATTGACAATATAGCACAGTGTTCATCGATCCACTTCAAATTACACACAATGTTAAGTACGTGATTGGGCAGGTGGGGGAGGATTTGAGGACCTTTTCCCAGGAAATTATTTTTAGACACGGGGATAAATAATCTCTAGTAGGGGCAATTTAACAGTACGGAAGTGTGGGGAGACACAGGGTCAGAAATTCCCTCAACTTCAGTTTTGTGGAACTTTAAAATAGGGTTTCCACTACTGGTAAGCCACATTTTATGTTATTCTTTTGTTTGCAGCTATGCATGGGAACCATGTGCTTTCCAGTTACTGAAAAATATCTGTCTTTGGAATGAGACCGAAAGATTTCATAGCATATATTGTGTTTCATATTTCACCCACCCCAGCTCCATGTTTAGGGCTAAGCTTAGTAAGCAGTAGATTTCAAGTAGTGTCCAGGAACCAACTGCGTTATATAGGGAGACACTTATCAAAATTTATAAAAGATAAAGTTTATCAGCCCATGAGCTGGTAAAGGACTAAATTAGTTATTACAGAGGCACTGAAAATAGAAAATAAAAACAGAAACAATGGTTACAAACCTCCTTGGGAACCATATCTGAACAAATATGATTCCTCCTTACAGATCCACTTCTGAAGGTACTAAAATGATAATAGAATTGCTAAACATATTTCTAACATACAGTGTTTACCTCTTCTTTTGAGGCCCGGTGGTGCTGCACAACTGATGGGGGTTTTTTTTATTAAACTCAGTTAAATAAGGGTCATATCATGCTATTAATTTGTTCATTGACTGTAACCAGGAGTACCACATGTGGAATGATAGTAGGATTGCAATAAGCATGTTTCTGTTTCTAATTTCTAATTAAGTAACTGTATAGCTGACGATTTTGAAGCATCTATGCACACAATGCAACTGCCCATTATGATTGACGCCAAGGTGAACCTTGAATGTTGAGCAAACTCCTACTACTGTGATAATAAATCTCCTGACAACACTAGTGAATCCCTTCTGTGCTCTGCATTTATAGGGAAGGGTTTAAAACATATTTCGATTGTGTGAGCAACAGAAGAAAGAGAGATGGAACACAAAATGCAGAACAACCTAGCCTCCAAACATACTACAGAATGGGACATATGATGCATAGAAGGGCTATTTTTTGAAATAGTTACTATAAGCATAAGGAAAGAGGACTCATCTTTCAAAGGTCAAGTCAATGTGAAGTGATAAGTTAACTGTATTGATACAATCTATTCAGACAAAATACTGCATTAATAGTACAGTAACAACACATATCTGCATACTGTAATAACTTGTTTTAATGTAGTGATGTAGGCAGGAAACTATATAAACCATGACATGACTGTATGACTATATTGAAAATTAGCAGATATTTATTATTTGTACCTAGAAGCTTGAGCCAACAACAGTAAGAGCCAGTCCTTGCCCTTAAATAGCTTACAATTAAAAAAAGACAAGACAATGGCTGAAAGGGGAAAAAAGGATTCTTGGTCCCGTGACAAAGTATTGGATGTCAAATTAATAACAGATAATGAGTGGGGAATTGATATTGAGAAGAGTGTGGTCTGTGACTAGCAGTCTCCGAGATGGGTTGTCAAGTCTTTGAAATAAGGATATTAAATGTCTTTGTGTCACTAGCAGGAGAATGGGCATGTGCATAGCTATCCTAAATCACAAGGAGGCCTGTTTGGGTGTACAAGCAAACCCAGGTGCTGGGGGCTTGATAAGATATCTCTGGACAGTGCCCACTGCTCCTCGAAGGTTTCAAGGGAGCCAGCAGACACCACCCAAAGGAACTCTTCCCAGATGTGTGACTGGAGGGATGATCAGAAAAAGGCCCCACAGTCGCAGAGAACCCTCTCAGCCAACATCCTCTCTCTGGTGTGATAGATAGCCACTTGGGCCATTGCTAAGAGGAAGTTAACAGCCTTATCTAGTTGTGGTATTTAGATGCTGCATGTGATTATTAGAACTGGGAGCATTGGCTGTTGGGAGTCTGAAAGGACAGGAAACAGGAAGGAAGGGGGAGGAGTTGAGGAGGCTGGGAGGGTTAAAGAGTGTGCAGCTACAGCTTGTAAAAGAGACTTCCACTGTAAATAAAGTTCTGTTGAAGTTTGTTAATACTTTGCCTGGTGGATACAACATTTTGGGGATGAGGATGGATCTTCTGCCTCTGAACCCACCTGCATCCTTTCTGCAAAGCCCAGGTGAGCCTCCAATTGCTTATACTGTCTGGATCCATATGTTTGAGACTTATCTGCTTGCAATCAGTGCTACAGAGATTTCTGAAGTAAGAAAGTGTGCTCTGCTAATCCACTGCCTTGGAGCAGAAGGGCAGCGTATATTCTACACTTTTCCCCTTGCAGATGATAAATATGAGACCGCACTCACTGTATTAAAGAACTTTTTTGTGCCAAAAGTGAATGTAGTAGCTAATTGCTACAGATTTCGCCAGCGTGAGCAGAAACCACGGGAGACTATAATGCAGTATATTGCCTCCCTGAGGAGTCTGATTGCAACTTGTGACTTTGATTAGAGACCAGCTCATTGAGAAAACAACCATGCTTCGTGTAAGAGAACGCTTACTTCTAGAACCACAACTTACACTAGAAAAAGCAATAACCATTGCTACTCAGATTGAGTCAGCTACACCTGAAGCCAAAATAATGAGCAAGGGTACAGGAGGCCCAGTCCAGGCTGTGACTCCTTTGCAGAAAAGTTCACTATCACTACAGACAAACAATTGCATAAGGAAAACTAATGAAAAGCCACTGAATCAGCAAATGCAAAATACAGCAAAAGCATGCTTTCGCTGTGGATCCCCACAACATCTTGCAAGCTACTCAGGATGTCCAGCAAAAGTAGCTCAGTGCAATCACTGCAAAAAGATTGGGCATTTTGCTAAAGTATGTCGCAGTAGCCAGTTCAATCAACTGGTGCATGCAGTTACAATACCAGATGTTACTGTGCTGAGCGTAGACAAAATCACTACTACACATATTCCAAAACATATAAAGTACACTGTAAATGTTTCTGCCATACCCTCAGGCAAATCACACACTATTCGGCTAATGTTGGACACTGGCTCAGCAGTATCTATACTACCTGATTCCATCTATTTGCGTTACTTTAAAGATGTGCCTCTTACTGAACCCAAACTTCACTTGGTATGCTATTTGAAAAACCATATTCCAGTACATGGCTGCCTGCCAGCAATAGTTACGTTTGGTGTAACTACGGAATTCTACATTGTTCACAAAGGCACTCCTATCCTTGGCAGAGATTTATTAGCTGCTTTAAATCTCAGGGTAGTTAACGGATGAATTGATCTTCCTCAGCAAAGCATTCTTGCGATACACACACCAGTTTCAGCTGGGACCCAACTCCAAGTTGAGGAGAAACTCGGCTGTGCTTATGGGTTTCTGCATAAAGTTAAAATGCGGAATAATGTGTTGCCTATACGACAGAAATTACGGTGCTTACCATTTTCAATCAGGGAAGCTGTTTCAGAGGAACTTAGAAAACTTGTTCAAAAAGACATTATTGAAGAGATTAACTCCTCGGAATGGGTTTCATCTGTAGTACTGACGCAGAAGAAGGGTGAAGACATTCGCCTTTGTGTGGACTTAAGAGAGCCAAATAAAGCTATTGTGATTGACAGCCATCCTCTTCCTCACATAGAGGAAGTATTTGCAGAACTCCGTGGAGCAAAAGATGTTTTCTACTCTTGATTTGCAGAGCGCATACCACCAGGTTATGTTGCATGAAGATAGCAGAGACCTCACAGCATTTATTACACATGAGGGACTATTTCATTTTAAACGTGTTCCATACGGTCTCGCATCAGCCTTTCAAAAAATAATGTAATTGATTCTGAAGAATCAACATGGAGTTCAGTGCTATTTGGATGATATTATTGTGTTTGGAAATACTACTGAGGAGCATTATAAAATACCT
The DNA here is from genome assembly GCF_013100865.1 of Trachemys scripta elegans. Classification (NCBI taxonomy): domain Eukaryota; kingdom Metazoa; phylum Chordata; order Testudines; family Emydidae; genus Trachemys; species Trachemys scripta. The sequence goes on along the minus strand of NC_048305.1, from coordinate 26,089,834 downwards.
GCAGTCTGTACTAGACTGCATCAGCAAAGCAGGCCTCAAGCTCAATAGGTCCAAATGCAAATTTAGACAAACTGAACTCTCCTTTCTGGGGCATACAATTTCACAGGCTGGACTGAAACCCGATCCAGATCATATACTGGCAATTTCAAATGCTCCTCCTCCAACAGATTTGCAAACCTTATGTTCCTTCTTGGGTCTTATCTCCTGGTATGCAAAATTCATTCCCAATTATGCTTCTGTCATTGAACCGTTATGAGAATTACAATGGAGAAGTTCAACCTTAGTGTGGACAACGGATACACAAGTTAGTTTCGAAAGAGTGAAAGACTTGATTGTACATAGTCCAGTATTTGCCTTATTCAGTCCCGCATTGCCCACAATTGTAACTACTGATGCTTCTGATTATGGACTTGGGGCTGTCCTCACACAACTTCATGAGGACAACACAGAGAGGAATGTTGCATTTGCTTCAAGGACACTAAGTAATGCTGAGAGGAAATATTCTACAGTTGAAAAGAAGCACTTGCTTGTGTCTGGGCTACTGAAAAATGGAGAACTTACCTGTGGGGCCGCATGTTCAAGTTGCGCACAGACCACAGCCCTTTGATGACATTGCTCACCACGACAGGACTGGGAAGAGCAGGATATCTTATTGCTAGATGGTCTGCAAGACTACTCTCTTTCAATTATGAACTGGAATATAAGCCTGGAAACAAAAATGTGGTAGCTGATTGCCTTTCTCGCCTGCCTTTGCCTTCACCAGATGGTCCACCGGAGGATGAGGATGTAGTAGTTGCACTTATTACAAGCACTCTTACTGCAGTTACAAGAGAACAATTTCAAGCTGCTTGTTCAGCATGTCCAATTCAACAAAAACTACGGGAATTTCTGACAAAGAGATGGCCCAGTAACCCTAAAAACCTTGACCCAGTTTTGCTGCCTTATTTTAGAGTTCGGGATGAACTTTCTTTGCTCGATGGCTGTGTGCTACGAGGTACACACCGGCTACTTGTGCCAGAAGAATTACAGTCAAAACTCATACACCTGGCACACGATACTCATCAAGGAATTGTCAGAACCAAACAACGACTATGGGATCTGTATTGGTGGCCAGGGATGGACTCTCAAACTGAAGCACTCATAAAATCTTGTGTCACTTGCCAAATGCATGATAAGACAGCAGTGACATGTACCCCTCCATTATAGCCTGTTCCTCTTCCTGAATCTGCATGGAAAAAAGTGGCGATTGACATTGTAGGACCATTTGATACTGCTCCACTTGACTGTTGTTATGCCATCACTTTAATAGTCTATTTCAGCAAATGGCCTGAGGTAGTGTTTACATCGCAAATTTCTTCTGCTACAGTAATTAAGTTTCTCTCTTTAGTTTTTAGCCGGGAAGGTAACCCCAAAGAACTGGTTTCAGATAATGGTAGTCAATTTACTTCCCTGGAGTTTGAAACTTTTCTAGCAGAGAGGAACATTTTACACAGGAGGTCATCCCTATATTACCCTCAAGCCAATGGGGAAATCGAACGGTTTAACGGAAGTTTGAAAGAGAGTTTGCAAACAGCTAAACTGGAATGGCGATTATGGATACCCTTCACTACTGATTTCTGGCAAGCACACCGGGCTACACGACATGCCACAATGCAAAGATCACCCGCAGAGTTACTTCATGGGAAACAGATGACTACTAAACTGAACATTGCTGGATTGTTAAAGGCACAACCTGATGCCCCAAACAGGGATGATGTGAGAAAGACAGTTGAACAGAACCAAGCAAAGTCTAAGGCTTTCACAGACAAACGGTGGGGTGCTAAGGAACCAAAGTTTGAGTGTGGTTCCTTTGTTAGAATACAAAAACCTGGAATCTTACGCAAATGGGACCATACATTCACAGCTCCTCTTAAAATCATAGAGAAGAAGGGACCTTACACTTACCGACTTTCTGATGGGTGGGTATGGAATGCTTCTTATCTTGCACCTGCCTATGCACCAAGAGGAGATTATGCCAACACCCAGTCTGCATTGGATGACTTCACTGTAGAACCAACACAACAAGACATTGCACTGGAATCAGGGCTTGAGAGACGGCCTGTCAAACTCAGACGACCACCTGCCTGGATTAAAGACTATGTTATGTAGTATCTACAGTGTTTTCAGTGTAATAGTCCTGGCAACAATATAGTGTCTTGTTTCATATTTGTTCCTGTGGTTAGAACACCAATGTTTATTTTAATTTGGAAAGTTTCTTAAGAGAGGAGGGAATGTGGTGTTTAGATGCTGCATGTGATTATTAGAACTGGGAGCACTGGCTGTTGGGAGTCTGAAAGGACAGGAAACAAGAAGGAAGGGGGAGGAGTTGAGGAGGCTGGGTGAGAGTTACAGAGTGTGCAGCTACAGCTTGTAAAAGAGACTTCCACTGTAAATAAAGTTCTGTTGAAGTTTGTTAATACTTTGCCTGGTGGATACAACACTAGTCTTGCTTATAAAAGGTGTACATCTAAATATGTTAAGCAAACCATTTCTTTTTTTTTTTTTTTTTTGAATCCACTTTTTCTGTTTTTAATTTTGTTTTAAGGAATTCTACTATTGAGGTTTCAATCAGTTTGGCGCTAAGGAGTAAAGAACCCTGTAACATCAAAGAAGACATACTAAATGGCAAAGAGTTAACAAGGCCTAAGGCACCCACCCACTCTCTGTCAAAAGGCCTTGAGTAGAGTTGTCCTCTCCCCAGGATGAGTATTGCCATCAGGTCTGGTGGGCAAACACTTGGAGGGATACTCAAAAGACTGGCCGGGGGACGAGACATGAGTCAAAGGATGGTTGAATCACAATTCCCATTTTTTAGATTGGGAACTAAGGCAGAGAGAGCAAGTCACTTGTCCAAGTTCTCACACAGCCCGTGGTAGAGGTGGGAACTAAATCCAAATTTCCTGAGTTCCACTATCCTTTTTCTCTGGGTTTTGTTATTATCCCATCTGGAGTGGGAGAGCATTCCTTGTGAAACTACATCTCCTCTTTTGGATGGCTTTTCTTTCTAGTTCTTTGGTTATTTTTAGTTTAGAGTTCTCCTCCTCCCCCTCCTCCCCCTGATACTAAGGGGAAAACACTTTAAAAAGTAAAGTTTATTCACAAAGACCCTGATGTATGTGGTATTTTGACAAGCTGAGTTTTTAAGTATTGTGCATAAAGCATTTTTGTTTTGGTGATGGTTATTCCTGTGTTTTCTATTTAATAGACTACCCTCCATCTGATTTGTCTTTCATAGTGTGCTGTATTTGTGGCTTTTTGAATGTCTTTCATTGTCAGTATCATTTTGACCCACAGGTGGCCACCGTCTAACAATGAAGAATTCTGTCTCAGGATGTAGTTATGTTTCTAGCTGACTGTGAAGACACAAGGTTTTTCTCAGCTGATCTGGTCTACGAGGGAGCTGGTAGTGGGGAAACTCATCGTTAGCAGTTGTACTGACTTTTTAAAAAAAGCTGAGATGGCTTGAACCACTTGAGAAACATTTAAGTGAACATGAGCGGAATCCGCTAGCATTTTAATATCCATAATAGGAAAGCTTTTCAGAGTACTTTTCAAATCCATTACCCACACAGCTCTCACTCGACAAATAAATAAATAAATAAATAAATAAATAAAAATAGGACCATTCAAAGAGAGACATATTTGCTAACCTATAAAAGATTTGCTCATTTCAAGGTAGCCTTACACTTTTTAGTAGGAGGCTATCCAACATTCAATCTACATTTTTCCTGGTGTGAGGTAGACTGTATTACCAGTGAACAGTAGTGTGTACCAAGTATCTCAGGACTAGCCTTTTAATATTGGCAATTGCAATGATTTTCTTGCTGAATATGTAAGCAGAGTTTTATGAAAATCACTTTCGGTAGTAGTATCCTGATTTCTTCCCTTGCAAACTGAAATCCTTGAACAAGGGGCTCCAAGAAATCTAGGAAAACAATTTATGTGGTGCCCTATTGGCATACCTCTGCCTGAGAGTACATGGCATTAGCCCATTGTCCTTATCTCTTCCCCAAAGAGCTTGTGACTCAGTACTCTTCTTTAACTATATGTTCTCACTCCACAGTTCCAGAAGTGGCTTAAGACTAATGTCCCCTGATAGCTATAAAAACAAAAGTAGTTCTAGTCAGCACCCCTAAAAAGTTTCCTTTTACTCTTAGGTAACTTCTAACCAGTACCAGTGGTAGTGGCTGTTATAAGGAACATCTGCTTGTAACAGTAATACTTTACCTATTTCTAAACAGCTTAAAAGGAAACATTTTAAGCATTCCCAATAAATTTTAATTGAAATTGTTAAATTAACTAGTTCCCTGCAACCACATACACACCTTACTATCTCTGATTGTATTGGCTCATAGAGTCTATAACTTAAAGGCAAATAATATTTACATGCATACTTTAAAATGGGATTATGAAGAACATGTTCCTCACCATGATGTTTTCCTTGGAGGTATTATGTTTTCAACTAAATAGTAGAAGACTTAACTGGTTCCTTCAGATTCATTGCATGGCTTGTCACCATGAGTGAAGGAAGAGAAAGGTGAAAAGGCTTTCCTCTTTTTTATCCTCCATGCAGCTGTCTGAAGCAACTGCAGTCCCTGTACCTATAACCAACACAGCACTAATTTCAAATTGTGAATATTCGCAATTGTCAGGAGTCTTCAGATAAAAAACAACAACTTGGAACAATGAATAAACTCCAAAATTTCAGTTAGTGAACAATTTATGAGCATAACAAAAGCAAATTAACTCAGCTGTTCCTACATTGCATCTTTGTCCTGTTGGACTATCAGGAGCAGTGAGCAATTCTCAGGTGCATACACAGTATAACTTGTTGGGTACTTACTATTTAAAGGGGTATGGGGACTTAGATTGGGTAAGCGTTAAAGGTACTTATATTGACAGCTTTTTGGGGAATGGACTGTCTCTTTATTCTGTGTTTGTACAGAGCCTAGCCCATTTGGGTCTCTTGACTGGGGCTTTTAGGCATTACCACTATTCAAATGAATAATAATAATGGTAAGAGGACTAAAGAGCTGAAAGTGTAGGTGAGCATTTCTGACATGCATGCTCACACAGTTTATGGTACACTGTTGGTACACCAGAGGAACCAATCCCACTGGCAAACAAGGATTGTGAAAGGTTCCAATTATTATTTTGTCAGATAATTATTTTGGTGTAGAAGATTTTATTAAAGCGAGTGCCCTGGTGCAAGAATTACAGTGGGCTATTCCTCAAGGAGAGAAACTAACTTCCTCACCTGCCAGGAATCCATTGGGAAGAGGTTGCAATGTAAGGGCCATGCATACTGTTCTTGATCTTCCGGGCAAGACTCCTACTGATGTCTAGAGTTGAGTATTGCTTGGCTGGGGTGTGTAGCTAAATCATTTTTTCACAATGTAAAAAAAGATACATGCCTTAGCTTGCAGGAGGGAGAAAATACTCCCATTCCAAACACTTCTGAACTGCCTGCTCATTGCTTTGTTTTTCAAGCAAAAGCAGCAGTGTGGATGCAGAGTGCTGTAGCAGGAAAAAGCACTGTCTGTGTAGACAAAATATTTGTGCAGTTTATATATTTTTTATTTCATTCAGGATCAGAAGGCAGTGGCCATGATCCTTTGAAGAGGGAATGTCTCTCTCATCCTCCATTTCCTGAGAGATGTCACAACTGCGACAAGGAGGGGTTTATAATGCCACAGTTCGGCGCCTTCATAATTTATTCTCTCTGATTTTATGCTCTTTTAGTCTCCTGCTCAACCATCCACTAACAAGCGGTGATATTAGCCAATAAATCAAAGACGTCTGCTTGTCACCACCAGATGCTTGGCCACATCGCAGCCGATTATGAAATGTACAAAAGGACAATTTCATGTAGAGAGCTCAGCAGAGGTGTCCCACTGATATTCTGTTTGATAGGAAACCAGCATGAGGTGACTGTAGTAAAACTCAATAACTTTTATGCCTCGTGGCAATCAAGAACTAAGCTGAAATAAAACCGGGAAGTAAATTAGGACCTCACCTTTATGACTATTCCTTTTATGAGCGAGCCTGCATCTTTTTCTTCAATACTTTGACACAGGTTAGCATAAAAATAAATCTTTTAATGTGGCCAACTCACACTTTGCTGGGTACAGAAAAGCACTTATTTTAATGCTCAGAAAGAGCAGAATAAGGTGCTTGATATCAATTAGTACAAAAATGCATAATTTATTCATGTGTTGCTTCTATCAATGCCTTATCAGTCAAAAATGCACCTAACATGCACAGCACAAAGACAGACTTCTGATCGCTCTTTTTTTTTTTCATTTATTTAATGAACACCATTATTGGTGAGAGCCATGGAGTGCTCCGTTCTATAGAACAGAGGTGGAGAGCTAAGTTTGAGTCTGTAAGTCCCATAGTTATTTCCCAAAGTTCTATCATTATATGGCTGTAGCTGACCCATATAAATGATTCTTCTGAACTAGATGAACTTACACTAGACTGTGAAATGCACAGAAAAATCCAGCCTCCCAGAATTACTTTTAAGGGAGCAAAAGATGCATATTTTTGTATTAACTCAAGCACTATTGCTAATGGCTGCTTAGTGAGCTATCATCTGCAGTCTGGGAAGGAGCATTAGCAGTTTGTGTATGATTACATAAAATCACTGGTCAAAAACACTATAATGAGAAGAGTAGTAGGTTGTATGTAGAAGTGGTGGCATGACTTTCTCCCAAAGCAGACTCAACCAGATTCAGTATGTTGACTAAGTGGTACTAAAAATACAATATTCCAACTAATTAGCCTTTGGCCACACCTTCAGCCAGCACTGTTTCAAAGGGGAATGACACATTCAGTATAAAAGTGACATGAATACTCACTCTGGACACAAAGCTTCCTTTTCTTCTACTGTTGCTCGACTCAATGGCATTAGTGATTGACACATGGCTTTTACATTAAGAATTACTATCTATATGAGTTATCTTTCCAGCTCATTGCTTGCTTTAGATTTATAGGGGAGTGCAAGTCAAATGAACTGCAGGAAGAGAAGGAGATCAGAGGCATGTGCATCAAGAATATCTAACATGCTATTCAGAAAAATTAGTAGGATGCTTGGGTGCATTACAAAGGGAAAAGCAAACACTATAGAAAACAATCAAACTGGGTTTTGTTTCAATTAACTGGCAGATTTGGTTGGCCTCGGGTGTGATACCTGAGTTTGGGGGTTGACCCAACATGACTACTCCAAGTGAATTCTTGTGGGTCTTGCCACCTAACCAGCACCATGGCACCACACCTTCATTCACCAGGTTGAAGTTCCCCTGCCCTTACTATGAAGGACTTTCTATGGAGGGTGCACCAGGGGCCTACAACTCCCCTCCCTTCCAGACATCTTTGGAAGCAGCCAGTTGGCCACATCCTAAGCTCTGCACAGGATAGGTATCTGGGTCTTTCCCCTACATTCTGTCTCTTCATGGGCCTGACTGGAAGGTTCTCTTCACCTAAATCCCCGTGAAATATCAAAAATGGACTGTCAGGCCATTCAGCCTCAAGAAGACCGTCAATATTTTTTTCCTGCTGCTGGAATGCACTGTAGTGCAATTAGGAATTCTATTAAGGGGAGGTTAACAATGTATCTGAAGATATTTCCAGAAGGTCTGAGGGGAGGTTGTCCTACCAACAAGGTCCCAAAGGGGAGAACTGACAGGAGGAAGTGACTGTCAACTATCTGAGAAGCTCAGGATGGGGGAAGAGAGTCAGCCAACCAACCGTCTTGAAGATATTAGGAGGGGCAGGGGATATTGTAAGTCCCTGACTATCCCACAAAACTCCTAATGAAAAGAACATAAGGGAAAAATTTCTCATCTTTCTTTTATCCTGGCACCATATATGAGGAGGAAAGAGTCAGTAAATATAATGTAATGGCCAGAGGATTTTTATTATATTTATATTTATATTTATATTTATATTTTTTTATATTACAACAGAAAAACTTCAAAAACAGACTCCAAGGAGAGACTGCTGAGCTGGAATTGATATGCAAACTAGACACAATCAACAAAGGATTGAATAAGGACTGGGAATGGCTGAGCCATTACAAACATTGAATCTATCTCCCCTTGTAAGTATTCTCACACTTCTTATCAAACTGTCTGTACTGGGCTATCTTGAATATCACTTCAAAAGTTTTTTTTCCTCTTACTTAATTGGCCTCTCAGAGTTGGTAAGACAACTCCCACCTGTTTATGCATTCTGTATGTGTGTATATATATCTCCTCAATATATGTTCCATTCTATATGCATCCGAAGAAGTGGGCTGTAGTCCACGAAAGCTTATGCTCTAATAAATCTGTTAGTCTCTAAGGTGCCACAAGTACTCCTGTTCTTTTTGCTTGACTTTAAAATATGCCTTCTTTGCTCCAATGATGCCTTGAGAAGCTGTTGCTTTTTCTGATAACTGGCTGTCAGGTTTAGGAGAATTATAGAAAAAAAATTGGCATATTAGTCCTTAAAATAATTATATTATTTAGAACCCTGAAGCTCTTTAAACTAATCAGTTTAAATAAACCTGATCCCACTTCGATGCTTTAACACAGCCACAGAGCAATAGCCTTTGGAAGCAGCTTCAAAACAGCAAGGCACATGTAGCTCTGTACATACAGGTCTAATATAAATGAATTCAGACTAATATATGTCATCAGGTGTAACACATATCTTATAAAAATACCATCTTATGACGGGTGGCAGTTAGAGGTCTGCAGATTGAAGTTAAGCATTTTTGGCATCTGTGTCACAAACAAGAGGTAACTTTGCTCCTATACCCTGAAGTCTGTTGCTGGATTATAAATTAACTATTAAAATTTTCTGTGTTGCCGCAAGGATAGGTTCAATTATACATTTTTTATATATTCATAAATAGAAGGTGAGCTTTTCAAGGTGGGCTCATTGTAGGATTGAGGCCTAAAATATGCAACAGAGGCCTGAAAAAAATATTAAACCAAATTCTTGAAATTTTCTAGAGTCATTATGATCTCCTGGACCTGGACCGATGAGCAAGGAGATGAAAGTGATGTGTTATGATTTGCGTTACAAAGCACTTACGAAAAATGCTACCTTTCAAGGAGAGCACAGACACTAAGCCTGTCTTTCATGCAGCTGTCCTGGGCTAAATCCTATTCTCCATTGTGTTGATGTGAAACTAAGTGTATATCTTCACTGAAGAGTTAGCTCGAGCGATCGCAACTCAGGTCTGAGAATCTGAATTCACCTACTCCAGGTGCGAGCATTCCTACTGCAAAGCCCTACCTGGGTTACTGTGTCTGCACTGTTTCTGCACTTGTCTGTGTGTTTGGGGCGGTGCATCCCTTGGTTCATTCTGCTCAGATGCTCAAAGATTATATCTCAGTTGTGTCAATTGACTTGTATATCCTTTGGGGGAATTATGGGAAGTGCATTGGAGGACTATGAGCTCTTGAGTGATTTACCCTAAAACCTCACTCCAAAGTGGGTAGGCTCCAGTCTGAGTTCAACCAGAGCTTGGGCTCTTAACCGCCCCCTGTTCCCCCCCCAACCAGCTGGATAAACCACCTACAAATCCATGTCATTTTTTTCCGGGTTGATGGTAGGGAGATTTGGACTATAACCAGTTAAGAACTTGGCTTAAGTATGTAGTGAAGACATACAATTAGTTCATCTCAGTTAGTGAAGTAATTTAGAAAACAAACACACATGAGTCATGAATAGATAGTGATTATGTATTTTGACTAGGGCTTGTTTAAGGTTTTTGAACAAAACTTCTTTTTAATAGCCTTTTTAAAAAATAAAAATGTTGCAAAGCCTTTCTGTTTTTTCTGAAACTTTGTTTTACAGAATTAAAAAAACGTTGGCTAAAAAAAATTTGCTGGTGGATTCCCCCCCGCCCTTTTCTTTACACTACTGTCAATTGGCTTGGTATGTTAGTCACCTGATTGGCATCTTTTCAAAAGAGATTTTTTTTCCATAAACCAAAAGCTGCACATTTCAATAGAAAATTTCAGAGAATGGAAAAAATGATCTCTTTCAATGACAACAGAATGAAAATGCTTTTCAAATTCCTATTTGCTGAGATAAAATTTCTTAATGGGAAAGATCCAGTTTCTTAATGGGAGAACCTCTGCTAAACCACCGAGGGGCCTGCTTATGCAAGAGTTATTCATGTGCTTACTTTTAAGCATGTGAATAGTTCCACTAAAACAGTGGAACAACAAGGAGTCCGGTGGCACTTTAAAGACTAACAGATTTATTTGGGCATAAGCTTTCATGGGTAAAAAACCACTTCTTCAGATGCAAGAAGAAGTGGTGGAACAACCCCTGCGCTTAAAGTTAAGCATGTGAAGAACTAGACAGACTCATGGAGGATAAGTCCATCAGTGGCTATTAGCCAGGAGGAGCACAGATGGTGTCCCTAGCCTCTGTTTGCCAGAAGCTGGGAATAGGCGACAGTGGATGGATCACTTGATGATTACCTGTTCATTCCCTTTGGGGCACCTGGCAGTGGTCACTGTTGGAAGATGGACCTTTGGTCTGACCCAGTATGGCCATCCTTATGTTCTTATAAGTCTTTGAGGGTTCAGAGCCCAACCTCAATTGAGGCTTCAGATAAAAATCTTTTTCCAGATGTATTTCTGTATTATAAGGAAGAAAGAAAACCTGTTTTTTGAAGGAGTCATTAATTCATATTAACTCCACTGGTATTTCAAAGCAGCACAATGTCAACTTGTTCAAGCACACTAGGAAGAAAGTATTGCTTTTGATGTAATTTCTAAACCAAATATTTGAAATGAAATTTGATCCAATTAGGTGGTATCAGATTTCAATGTTGATGATTCAAATAGGCCCAATCCTGTAAACATTTTCATTCATGTTGAATTTAAGCATGTGAGGAATCACACTGATTTCAGTAGGACTCTGTGTTTAAAGTTAAGCGTTTGTGCAAGTGATTACAACAGTGGTTCCCAAACTTGTTCCGCTGCTTGTGCAGGGNTTCAATCAGGTGCTGCTATACCTTCTTTCAAAATATTAATGAATACGTACTGATTTTGGCATCTTCCCTCTAGTCCAGTGGTTCCCAAACTTGTTCCGCTGCTTGTGCAGGGAAAGCCCCTGGTGGGCCGGGCCTGTTTGTGTACCTGCTGTGTCCACAGGTTCAGCCGATCGCGGCTCCCAGTGGCCGCAGTTTGCTGCTCCAGGCCAATGGGAGCTGCTGGAAGCAGCGTGGGCAGAGGGACATACTGGCTGCCGCGTCCAGCAGCTCCCATTGGCCTGGAGCAGCAAACCGCAGCCACTGGGAGCCACGATCAGCTGAACCTGCGGACGCGGCAGGTACACAAACCGGCCTGCCAGGGGCTTTCCCTGCACAAGCAGTGGAACAAGTTTGGGAACCACTGGATTACAGGATTAGGGACTTCCAGAATAGAGAAATTACAAACTTTTAAAAAAGCTGATAAAGCAAAGATTAGGTATGAACTCATGTTGGGGTGGTGTTGTTGTTAGTTCCCCCCGCCACCTCCGCCCAATAATAAGAGACAAAAGATAGGATTCTTTGACTTTTATACAGTGGCCAAATAAGGTTCTGATAAAATAAATCAGAGAAGTGAGGTGGTTTAATGGCTTTTTAATGAGCCTAATGTTTTCAGTTTAAATGAGTCCTCTTACATCAGCTTTAATCATTTTATTAGACTGAAAAATGATTGAGAAATGGCTTGCATTAAATTCAGTTTTCTGTGCAATCTTTTCAAAGCCATTATAGAATAGTGACTAATGGGAGTAAACTTGGATAAGTGGAAACGTAGACAACAGAATGACTCCGCTAAATGTATTTAGGCAACTGATATGTTAACTAATGATAAGGTTATTGGAGACTTATTTTTAATAACTGCTAACTTTTGTAAAGAGCACAAGTAAACACATGTGTCTACTGCAGTGCAGGTAACAATTAATTAGGATAGTTTAAATGAACTACAATTTGTTCTCATTAATACTGTGAAATTGAATTAAATCATTGCTTTTCCATGGTTATATTATAGGATAAGTAACTCCCAGGGTTAAAAATGAATGCAAATTGCTTAATTTTGAAAAAAATTACACCTTAGCCTGGCATCTTTTTATATTAGACTAAACCTTTTCAGCACAGATCATCTACAATACTAGAGGAGGGTTTTACTATTCACAATCCTTTTCAGTTCTAAATGCTATTAAAGACAAAAAAGTCTAATTCTCGGCTTGATCCGGCCAGAGCGTGCAGCCCTCCAGCACAATCTATCAAGGCACTTAAGCTGTGTTTTAGGTTATTCATTTTTGTAGGAGTTTTGTTTGACTGAGTGACAGTGCTCAGCATGTGGCAGGATCATGTACTCCCTCCTGATCTCACAGTTCCCTTATGTAACTTCAGTTGAGGTACTCCTGATTTATACTTGTATAGGTGAGATCAAAATCCGAACCAGAACGTATAGAGTCTCCTCTCAGGTGAACAATACAATTATTTACTCTGGATTTATACTATCTTAACAGTAGAATTTGCACCAAAAGGCTCAGTTCTGAAATTCTTATGCAAGCAGCTCTTTGGGAAGACAATGGGAATTTTGTCTAAGTAAGGACAGCAGGATCAGACTCAAATTACCATGTTCTGCATTTATTTTACAGCACTGTAGATCTAGAACGCCCAACTCATCTTTGGTGTAATAACACCTACTTCATTGGAGTTATGAAGGTATGAACTGGGCTCAAACTGTAGAACAGTAGTGAGAACAGAGCTGATCAGCAAAATTAAAAGGGGAAATACCCCATTGGAGGCTGGATTATTTCCAGGTGACACACACTACTACTAAAATGCTACTCCCTGCTCCATGGTTTATAGCACACATGTAACATCTTGCACAAATGGCATCAGAAGGCTAGCATCTCTAATTTCTCAGGTAATTTATAACAGTAGGTTTTCTCTTAGAAGTATCTTTGCTTGAATGTTTCATCATCTAGAATACCAGTGGGGAAAAAAAAAGACAGTGAGAGAAAAATATAAACCTGTGATTGAAAAAAAAACTGTATGGAAACAACCAGCAGCCACTACAGTAAATCTGAATGAATAATGGAAACAGATTCAAAAACATTTGGGTAACACTTCTTCACCAACAAATACTTACGAACAAGTAAATAACAGACAGTTTTATATCAACTCATAATCTATGTCTGAGATCTGTATAATTACCCACAGTTAAAGGAAGATGTTCTGAGGCACAAATTATAAAGGCATGAATAAGGTTTACCTATGACTAGACAGAACTGACAAGTATTTTCTCTTATCTGGAATGAGAAGATGGAATGAGGAAAAGCGGTACATTGCAATGAGTGGGGGCACAGTATTAGTCAGCATGATTAATGGATGTAAGAATCTGTCTTGAGAAAAAATGTGCTGTTAGTCATTGTGTGTGTGGGGCGGGGGAGGGAGGCTCTCTCCTTAAATCGGGTAACTGGTGGCTTGTGTGGTATATTATGTTATCATGAGCACAATATTATATTGTAGCATCTCAGAGAGAATCTTTGAATTTTATTTGAACAGAGGAAAATTTTGTCCAACTCAGCTCGCCGTTCTTTAACCCAACCACCCTCCAACCTCACTCCCATGGCTATGGCCAACTGGGTAGAGTTAGCTGACTATTGCCCTGCTCAGAGCTACACTCATTTCTATTTGAAGGACACATCACCAATTCTGTTTTATTAACAAATGTATGAGCAATGATACACATTGTTATATTCCAGTAGATGGCGCTCTTTATATTAGCTGTGTATAAAGGGGTTCCTTGCCCTTCCCAACCAATGTGTGTCAGGCTATGTTATTGGTTGCTCTTCTGGCTCTTGGGAGTTGCCTAACAAAGGTAAGCAGCACTTTCCCTCTCCTCTGGACTCATTTGTGGGAACAGAAAATTGTATCGTCTTGATGAAGCAAGGATTTTGCAGGCATTATGGGAAGGAATGTGTGACACAGATCCCTTGGTCAAGGGTCCCCAGTTCTTTGCAAACTCTCACGTCAGACCTGAGAAACTCACTACAACAAACACGTTACAGGATATTTACCCATAAAAAGTAACATGTAAGATATCTACAGAAAGCTTGTAACATGTCAAGATTTATAATCATTATGAACGGTATCAGAGTAGCAGCCATATGTACAGGTCAGGTAATATTTGGAGAATAATGTATTTGTACAGAAAGTATGCTTTATGGAGTTGGGGTAAAGGCTAGTCACCTGCAGATAATGTGTCTTGATGATGACCCAGTCAAGCAAAAGTGAGTTGTTACCCCTCCCTAGTCAGTAGGCAAAGTAATGCAAGGTTCTGTTGTCTACCCTTTCCAAAGCCCAGAACAATCAGTGAAAAACTATCAAAGACAATTGCAAATGATGGGAACCACTTGGAGTTGGAAAGGAACATTATAGTAGGTCAGAGATCATCCTGATTCTGAATAAAGACAAAAGACTGTTTCAGTATAACAGAGTGTAGGGAAAGTGTGTGGGGAAAGTCACTCAGTGTATCCATTCACTGAGGAAATCCCTTGAGGAGCAGAGAGGCTTTCATGAAGGTTTGGATCTTAGTTCTTGTGAAACCAGCCAGCTCTGCAATGGACTGAACTTTGGGGTGGAAAACCTACTTTACTAAATATAAAAGGCAACTATTGATAACTGTAGACCCAGGTTCCTCTTTTATTATTGAGTTGTAACAAGTTATTTCCATCACTTTCTCTCACCCCTAGTTAAATCTCTACTCCTTCTTAAATAAACCCTACTTCTGTTTTATTATAAATGCTCACAAGTGCTGTGTTCATTACTGGAGTAGTGATTTAAGGTAAAACTAGTAAATGGGGACACACAGCACCTTTGCATGCAGAGGATCTTGAATTTCTGTGAGTAATCAGTATCAAGGGCTGGATATCACAGGAGAATGATTCAAAGAGATTCAGATATTGGGGTGCACCTATTGTTAACCTGCAAGGCGAAGTTAGGGCTTGTTAGGACAGTGCGTGAGTGACTGAAAGGCTGGTGGTGTTAAGGGGCAATCACCCAACTACCACAAGAAAAACTTCCTCTTGCTGGTGACAGGGAGTGACAAGATTACTCTCAGCTGTGGACTTACAGGCTGTTCTGGGAGCATCTGGTGTTAATACAGATGCCCAGATAGCATACACTTCTTCAACTCTGATTATGAGCACATCTTTAACATGAACCTATGACTTTAGCTTAAAGAATGGTTATGGGCTGTTTGGCAGGATACCAGTCAATAAGCTACTTGTGACATCTTGTGGCTTATGTGGTCTTTTGAGGAAGAGAAAGGCATTTGGCTGTTTGGGCTGGGATATTGGAGTGATGACACAGGAGTGTACATCTCCCAGAACCGTGGCATTCAGGGAGGCCCATTAGTAGAGACTGCTTGGTATCTGGCTCAGTGCTGGCGGTGATCTTCTTTACGGCCCGGAGTGTGAGACTTGTGACCAGGCCTGGGTGGGCTGGATGGTTTATTTGGCTGGGTAGTTGTTGTGACCAAGGAAAAGTCAGGACAAAAGACGGTTCATAGCCTAGCTGAGTGTCTACAGCCATCCTTTGCAACAAACACTACATTTATCCCCCTTTTTGTTTACATTTTTTGTTATTTAATTAAGTTGTAAATGACTCCTAGCCTGTGAGAAGTCTTTCTGGGGATCTTTTAGCCAATATCTTTTAATCTTGCACAACACCTATTGATTCACTTTATTATAATCTAAGGTTTATGTGTATGTTTTGGCTACTCACCTCCTCCAAACCAACATTTATGTAACAAATTAAGAGGAATCCACTTGGCTAGTAAGATTCCTAGCCTGGTATGTATTGACTGGGATTTGTGCCTTATTTGTCTCATTAGTCTTTATAGTGTCAATTGATATTCCCTGTCAAAAAATATAATGAAGGTAAGGTTGAAAGGATGTATCACTATCTATGGAAAACTACATGACACTGGTGTAATTATCCCCAAAATAAGCATTATAAAGCCAAGAAATTCAGAGTCAAACTTAAAGGAAATCCAAATGTATTAAGCTATGGAAATGCACAATTCAGGACACTTAAACAACCTTAAGTCTGTCCTGTAGTAACATCATTCAATCGCAAATTAGAGTGTTTTGAAGGCATATACATCCTCTCCTTTCTGCTCACATAATATCACAACTTCTTAAACACACTGAGGACCAAATTATACAAGAGTATATATGCTTGCAGAACATCTTAATGACAGTTAGCTTCCTGGCTTTGTTTGGGGTCAGTCATGGTATATGGATCTCCTGGAGTGGGGGTGTGTACATACACAGAGAGAATGAGGGTTTATTAACAGGCTTTGATACTAATACGTTAGGGGGAAATAAAAATTGTAACAATAATGATATTTAAGAAGCAAGTTAACTTTTTTCTCCAAATGGCAAAAGTTTGCAGTTACTGTCTGAAATAACAGCCACTATATTTCCTTACACTTGGGTTTTTACTTCAGTTTAGAAGTCATTATTGTACTTTCAGCCACTTATACTTGATCATTCCACAACTGAAACACTCTTTTCTTACCATACCTAGTACTATCTGTTGAACTCTGTTGGATCATTCATTATAATTACACACATGGCATATACCAAAATAAAGTCCAGAATTGTTAAAACATTTGACATATACAAAAAGAATACAGTTAAGTATGAATGCATCTATCTCAATTAAAAGACTATAAAATGTAGTGTATGTATGTGTATATATATATATATATATATATACACAGAGAGAGAGAGAGAGACTGCATTTTATAATCTTATCATTTAGATTAGTTGAATAAGACGATTCATAGTCATATGATGATTCATAGTCAATGCAGTTGGCAGATATTACAAAAAAGGGCAGAAAATGTGTTTAAAAACATTGAAGAAATCTCAGACTGTTCCTGTCATTTTTACTTTACAAAATAATTCTAGGGGGTTTGGGGCAATTTTTTTAAATGGTGTAGCCAATTTCAAGAAAATATTGCAAAAAATTCATACAAAGTGATGTTCGAATGAGTGAGTGTGGGGGTGTGTGTGTGTATTTTTCGACAAATATACATCACTTGAAACATAACAGACTCTGCTGTCTATACTACATTCTCAGAGGCACTAACATGTTGTGGCAACTGTATGACTGTTTTCTCAGCTGGCATTTTTCCCACTTTCTCTAAAAATAGCTCATCTTAAAAGAAAAAATAGCAACTTTCCTGAGCAAATCAAAGCCCAGTTGCCAGTAACAGAAAATAAGAAAAAAAAATCTTTATAAAATATTTTCTAAACTCGCAATGCCCTGGCAAAAAGTGTTAGGCCTTTGCAAAATGTCAAATGCTGTCCTGGAAGTTTTTCAGCTCTAGGCAGGGCCAGCTCCAGGCACCAGCTTAACAAGCAGGTGCGTGGGGCAGCTAAGGGAGAGGGGCAGTACGTGCGGCAATTCAGGGGCGGCAGATCCCTCACTCCCTCTAGGAGCGAAGGACCTGCCACTGAACTGCCGGCTTTTTTTTTTTTTTTGCTTGGGGCGGCAGAAATGCTGGAGCCGCCCCTGGCTCTAGGGATCATCACATGGGAATTAGGGAAACACTTATGGGCCCCAGTGGGAGCAGTGAAGTTTGAGGAAGGAAAGGAGAGTCTTAATGTATGCAATGGCCTGGTTGGAAGACTGTGGTAAGAAGAGAGTGAGCAGTAAGGGATAGTGGGGGAGTTAAATAGGGGAGTAAGGGCCTCAATACAACTGTGGGAACAGGGAAGAATCAGGGAATCTCTTAGGGAATGATTGCCTCAGTGACAGCAGGAAAGTATAATTCCTCCAGGGCAGCGATTGTCTCTTCTCTATATCTGTACAATGTCCAGAACTATAGGGCGCCAATCCTGATTGGAGTCTTTGGGTGCTACCATAGTAGAAATATGTACTACTACAACTAGTAAAAACAAATCGGAGCACTCCAAAACAATGGCATCTTGGAAGAAGGAACAGAGCCTTGTAGTACATCCAACAACATTGTGCCAAATTCTGCTCTTCTTCCTCATTTGAGTAATCCCAATGACTGGCATGGAAATATATTTATTGACTTCCCTGGGATCTTTCATGTGCAAGGTGAGCTGTATTTGGAGAGGACAGGTTAAGCACACTAAAATGTGCTGCCCAATTTAAAACTGCTTAGGTTGTGATATTAAATCTGCAGGTAATGAATAACCCTAGGGGACGCAAATGATTAATTTTGTTAATGAAGAATTCATTCAATTAATCAACTCATTAATTCATTCATTTCTAATACTGAGTTTGTTAATATCAAGAATAACTGTCTCTGAGAATCTAAATAGATACCATTTGGGCTCACATTTAGCATGTCAGGCTTCTAGAAGAGAACAAAATCAGATTCCCCTGATGGAAGCCTCCTATATTAATTTAGAAAATATAGAAATGAATATATTTAGAAAAGATTAAAAAGTAATTTGCAGAAAAAATATTGTAGGTTCAAAAGCGTTATGGATGTATAATTCAGCTACAAACATAATTTTGTTTCAATATAAACTTTATCATTGTAGATTCTTTAGAAACTATTTTACTGCAGAATGACTGGCCGTTATCAATAGAATCCATGTATTATTATACCTTTGGTGTACATGTACACACACACCATGATCTTTGTAGCTCCACATTACAAATATCATTGCCATGTTTTTTGGTGAATATTCACTTGTCACTTGTTCTGTTAACATCTCTTCTTAAAAAAAAAAATCTATTGGCATGCTACCTTTTTTGTGTGCATCTCAAATCACTTTGTAAACATTAAGTCTCATAGCACCATTATGAGGTAGGTAAATACTATATCCTTTTAACAGAGATGTAATCTGAATCACAGATCTGTCAAAATGATGACCATAAACACACAAAAATTCAGTGGCAGAGCCAAGAATATGATAGTTCTTAGTATAGCACATGAGCCAGGGGACATATTTTCTTCTTCCTGCTAATGGCTGAGGGTGGCCCAGGGAGCCCGTCAATGCCAGCTAGCAGAGGGCACACCATACCATAACTCTCATAAGGCCTGACACACTCCTATCCCCAACTCACTGTTGTCATAATCTGCATCTAAAAGGTGTCATATGCAAATTGGTAACAAGTTGGCTATTAATATTTATTGTGTGCTATATGTATGGGTGGTGTATAAAGAACTATAAATTATAAATGGGTGCTGAAAAAATGTTCCTAAAACATGTTTGGCACTCTTTGAGCCTATGAAAGTTGGGTTCCCTAGTCTGGAAATGGGCCATCCTGATTATTACTACAAAAGTTTGTTTTTTCTCCTGCTGATAATAGCCCACCTTAATTGATTAGTCTCGTTAGAGTTGGTATGGCAACCCCCATTTTTTCATGTTCCCTGCATATATATATATATCTCTACTGTATTTTCCACTGCATGCATCTGATGAAGTAGATTTTAGCCCCTGAAAGCTTATGCCCAAATAAATTTGTTAGTCTCTAAGGTGCCACAAGTACTCCTCGTTCTTTTTGCTGACAACTTGATGTAAGTCAGAAAACTGCTTAGGCGAAGATTGTAACTTGCTAGAATTAAGTTTTAATCATAAGAAATGTGATTTGTTTATTTTGTGACCTTTCCTATATCTTTCACTGTTACTTGAAATCACTTAAACCTGTATTCTTTGTTAATAAGCTTAATAAGCTTGTTTTGTTACAAAACCATCTCAGTGCTGTGTATTACACTGAAGTGAGCATCTTCAGCCAAATTAGCAGCCTGGTGTGTATATTCTGTCTCTTTGGAGGCAACAAACTATCTTTGGGGCGGGTCCAGTGAGTCAGACTGGACACTGAAGGGGAGATGGTTTTCGGGAGACCTGTGATTGGAAGGGCTATTGGCATCACCCTGCAAAGAGTAACCAGGCTGGTGGAAGCCAGGGTGAGGCCACTGTGCTATGAGCATGCTTCCAGGGCTCTGAGCCAAAATAACACATCACAGAAGCACAGAAGTGCCCTGTTGCCAGGATTATGTGTGCATACTCACTCTCCTTTCTCAAAGGGGAGTAAAGTTTTAATGCTCCTGGTGTAATATTTGCACGAGTAAACTTGTTCACCTGTGAGATTTTATTGAACTGCAATTTGACTTAAGATTTGTATTTTTCAGTGCTCAATTGGAGAAGACCAATTTGAAAATAATTAATGGCTAATTCCTGTTGTAATTGATCAGGTAATCCCATACCATACAGGTGTATTCCTATATTCCAGAATAGCTAGATAGCGATCTCCTTCACTCTGGATTTTATTAGCAGGCATGATAAAATTTGAACTGCCTCTTCTATTTACCAATACCAGTAAACCCTTAGCTTTGTTTAATTTCTTGTCTGACACAGGTGAACTGTAACTAAAACTGAGCCACAAATGTTTTCTCCATATTGTTGTGCCCTACCAAGAACAATCTGTTCACAGTGTCAGTGTCTGATATATCCTTTCCTGGTTTTGGTTAACCAGTGTATTGTTTCTGCAGATGTAACACCATGCTTTGCAGACATGGTGGTGCTCCTGCAAGAGGTCTTTTCCAAAGACTGACTCATTTGTAACTTTTCTACCATAGACTGATGGAAAACTTAGCCAAACACAGTTTCCTCCATCTATTTTTGATCTAGTTTCTGAGGATATGAAAAAAAGCATATTTAAAATGAGGTCCCTTCTTGCATTTACACAGCCTCGAGCATTTACTATGGTAAATGGGTATTTCCGTCACCAGATCAATTGAAGTAAAGAAGTTAGCTCACATTCGCTCAAATGAGGGTATCAAGCCCAACCTTGAGAAGGTAGCAACAATCACTGAGAACTCTACCAGAGTATTATTATGAGCTGGTAAAGACTGGCATTGTATTCTCCCCTGGTAGCACTAGCCACTAATGTATCATCCTTAATGGTGAAAACCCATGAAGTCCCAATAAATATTTCTTCCATCTTTAGAAACACATTCTTTCTCTTCACCCTCCCCAGAATGAACACCAATACTTAAGCTGAAAAATTTCTCTCACTTTCTGGAATATTAAAGTGATTGGCTATGAATTGTCTTTGTCTGCTATTATCAGTAAGTACTCAGGTCTCACATCTAAATACACTGAAATTAGACATCAGCAAATTTAACTACATCAGTAAATACAGAAGGTCACTCAACTATTTACAGCTCATGCATCTATGTACATTTGCAGCCCCCCCATGTGTGGTTTCTCCTCTGTTTCCATGGAATTTACCCATTCTTAGGACCATCTGTTTGACAAATATTATTCCTAAATTTTCCATCCTCAAAATCACTTTACTTAAATCAATTATTCTGGTATCGCAACTAGAATTTTTCATACAGCATGTAGAAAGAAGAACAGGAGTACTTGTGGCACCTTAGAGAGTAACAAATTTATTAGAGCATAAGCTTTCGTGGACTACAGCCCACTTCTTCGGATGCATATCATGCATACAGCATGTATTATAGGTTCTATAGTGGAATGCACTTTAATGACGTTTTTCCCAGGAAACTACCCTAGTCAATAAAATACATCTTGAAAATGTTTTTGTCTATGAGTTCAAAGTTTGCTTTCGGGTCATATTCTCTAATACTAACTTAAAATGTGCTCCTCTGCAAACATTCCTGACAGTAAACTGAAATATTAGTGGAAAGTGAACACAAAATGGATGCAAAACCAGCCACCACAACTTTATTCGGGGAGTGGGGGATATATTCGAAGAATTTTTCAAGTGTACATTGATGTCTCCAGACAGCAGATGAATATTAAGTTTTGTACTCTGCTTAAATATGATCAAAGATTGTCTGATATAACCTTGAGATTTAAAATGCCATCTTTTCATAGGTCAAGAGAAGAAGGGCCTCAAGAAATTGCCAAAATGTATAATTATCATACTCTTCCTTCACACACACACACACACACACACACACACACACACACACACACACACACACACACACCATGCAGGCATTTTCTTAAAAGTGCCTGGGGTACAGGTTTCCTCCATTTCTAGTAGTGATGTTGAACATTGATTCAGATATATGGAAACTGATTTTTGCAAGAATCAAAAACATACAAGCACTCTCAGAGGTACCAGACATTTTGGATAATCAGAACACTCTTGTGAACTCACAGATACCCAGATGTTTAACAATTTCAACACATGCGTATATCTAAATGATTAAGAAGTAGGGTCGGAATTAACTTTAATCTGCAAATTGAGAGGAAAAGCTGAACTGTAGCCAGGGCTGAATGAGGAACCCTTACAAGGTGACTTGTATAATAGGATTTAGTTTCCTACATTGGAAGACAGAAGTTTGTATAGTTATGGTTATGACAGATTTTCTGGTATACCATTTCATAACTGAGCTATTGTAATAATATTAATAATATCAAGCTATTCCCTTATGTACTGTACATAGGAAACGCTGAGATTCAGTTAATGGTCCAAGGTCTCAACATTTGTGAAATATAATCACCTCATTAATCATTCTCAACAAATAATTTTTTTATCTTCTCCAACAGGAAATGAGAGGGTGAAACTATATATCCATCTTTTCTTTCTGCCTAATATAGTATTAAAAAGCACGAACAAACAGTGCACCAGCATCTACTGAGCCAGTGACACAAGTGCAGCGATAAGCCATATAAAATATTCATCACTGGAACTTTAGATGTAGGCAGATTCACAACAACAGACACAAGCTTTGCCAGGAATTGTTGAGAGATTGAAAGTGTACTTAAAGGATTTATTAAAGCAATCAGAAGAAACCTCTACTGCAGTTACCATGATTTCAAGGATTTCACTGCCATGTATTTAATCTTCTTGCATTGTAACAGATAAGTTATGCTTCCTTGTGATTTGTGTACAAAGAGTTTTCTCAATCTTTTCTAGTATTATAAAGTATAGAATATCATTTTTTACTTGCTAAGCGAAGCATTAATAGGAATGTCAGAAGCAAGATGAAACATGCAATAAATATTAAATTTTCATGTTATAATGATTTATGGTGCAGAGACTATACCTCTAGATTATGAGATATGATTATTATCCTTTGTGATAAGAAATTATAGGAAAAATAATTTGATGGCAGAGGTAACTTTCTGAAGCTTTATACTCAGCAGGGCTAAGTTCAATATTAGAAGACAACTTGAGTATATGTACTGTAAAAGCAACCGAAACAGATGCTTAATACAATAACTACCCATTAAATGGAACATTTTACTGGACACCGGTCTCTTACCCTGACCACCTCATTTGTCATTTACAGAGAAGTGACAAAGGGAGAACGCTGTACCTGATAAAGAAATAACATTATCTCAATAAATAAGGAAATGATAGATTAGGAAATAGGAAATATTCATGTAGTGGAGAGTAAGACAGAATTATCAAACCAATAAAACTAAAAAACTTACTAAAGGAAGTAACCACACACATGATCATTACATAAGTCTGCATTGTCTTTACAAGATTTTCAACTACATTTACATTTGGAGATTGACAATCAAAGTCTTTCAATTTTTGAGTTTCTTAATGTAACCAATTAGGTGAAATAAAGCTCTCTCAACTGCACTTTTCACTGTCCACGATTTCCTCTGGAGTGCATTGATCATAGGAAAGACTTAGGAAAGTCTTAGAAGTATTAGCTGTGCACTAGAGCTATGTGAAATCTGAATGGTTTCACACAGAACAAAATTGGAAATTCTGAATTTCATTGAGTTTGCAGAAACAGCTGAAAAAACCCTTTTTGATTTTTCAAAATTATTATTATTTTGGTTCATTCTACTCAGTGAAAATCAGTCTGTGTGTGAAACAAGTGTATGCACAACTAGCTTTAAAATCTTTATGTTCAAAATACAAAAGCATGTCCTACGTTACCTCAGCAGCAAGATATCACATACCTGTCAGACTTTTTGAGTCCTTGAGTGGAAGCAGATTTTGGGGCCTAGCAGGCATTGTCTGACTTGGAACAGAAATTGATGATACAGTCAGGTATTTACTTAGTGTGATTATTTACAAAATGTACACAAGTCCCATTTCCTTGAGCAGAGATGGCAACAAATTTTACCCAGGAAAAACCTCAGGAAAGATACTGTTGCCCCATATTAAGAAGTCTAGGGCTATTCTCTTTCTCCAGGTCACGGATATATCCAGCTGGTTAAACACACTCTGTGGCCCTTTTCATCCCCTCATCCTGTGCACTTTACACCAAAGAAACCTTTAGTCCAAGGCACTCAGAACAAATCATTAAAAAAAAAAATGTTTTGCTACAATGCAAAGGAAGCTCAGTAAGGTCTAAGGCCCTGACAAAGAAGAGAGTGTTTTCACCCACCCTTAACTATTCTCTATAAGTGCAGTTGCTGCACTACACCTCTAACTCTTTCTATGGAGAGTTTCACCCTTGGTGCTCATAAATCAACATCTTCTAAAGTGTGCACCATTAACACATTTTGTCAGAAGTCATGTGTGTCAAAGAAGTAACTTTAATATTACCAGCATAATATATAAAGTTCTAAAAAACTGTAGGGAGTCCTAAATTCCTCAGCTAATAAAAATCTAAAAAAGTCTGTAGAAATAATGTTGATTAATTTCTGAACAATTCAACGAGCACAGAGGTTTCTGTCATTGATGTGCTCTATTGTGTTTCTTAGTTTTCCCTACACAGTGTATGCTTGTGTTTTCATTTAAAAGTCGTATTAGGCTGTAAAACTATGTTGGTATTTAAAAAATCACCAACAATATTTTAAGAAATAGAGAAGCAAAGAATAACAGAAACGGTGAGTTGGTACTTCTTTCTCAACTCCTACATTTGTTTCCCTCCCATGTAAAATCTTCTAGGAGCTTAATGCTCACCTTCAAAATTGCACAGTATTTGGGGACTGCATTTCCAACACATTCCTTCCTTGCAGGGCTAGCATTTCTGTATAACAGCTAAGGATGATGCCAAATTTTGAAGTACCTCTAAGAGATTACACAAATACTAATAATCATTACAATGAAAAAAAGAACAGTGTAATTCACACTGAAGTGATAATACATGACACAGACCACAGCTACCAAACATGATGCACACAAAACGCAGGATCGTCACCATAGGTTTTGGTTAGAGCAGGGGTAGGCAACCTATGGCATGTGTGCCAAAGGCGGCATGTGAGCTGATTTTCAGTGGCACTCAAATTGCCCGGGTCCTGGCCACCAGTTGGGGGGGGACTCTGCATTTTAATTTAATTTTAAATGAAGCTTCTTAAACATTTAAAAACCTTATTTACTTTACATACATCAATAGTTTAGTTATATATTATAGATTTATAGAAAGAGACCATCTAAAAACAGTAAAATATATTACTGACACGCGAAACCTTAAATCAGAGTGAATAAATGAAGACTCGGCACACCACTTCTGAAAGGTTGCCGACCCCTGGGTTAGAGAATACTTATAACCTTTTTACAATCATACAAATCTATATCTTCTTTCAATTTCTGTGGGTTCATAACCCTTAATTTTGTTCTAAATGACACCAAAAACTCAGAGAAAATCTCAGCTATAAAAGCCACAGTTTCCATGGCTTCCTCCCAAGATCATAAAAATGTCCACATTTGCACAGTTCTTAGGGAAACTATATTGCTTCTTGAGGTGGCATGATAGATATGGTACCATTCTTCACAGTTCACAAGCAGAAGAATCCACACTTAATTACAAACTTCATGACCATTTTCAGAGCTATCTGAATTGACCTATGTCTTTAATGAATCCCAACGTATGGAGTGCTTAGTGAACTTGGAGGTTTATTAAAACAACTGGATGGGTTAAATTGATACTTAGAGTAGATTATCAGTTTTTCCAAAAAAAAAATAACTTTTATGTTACGTTGGTAGTCCATGTTAATAGGTTTTACATCAAAACAATATTCTGTACCTAACAGAGAAACGGTTATATAAAGACAAGTTTTCATGCTAAATGAATAATAAATTATAGGTTATGTGTCTCTTTGATTTTAGAAGATGCATAATTTACAATGATAAATAATTAACATATCAAAGCATTCTAATTTAACTGATGCCTTCAGCATCAGCACAGCCAAATATAAAACCTCATGTTTGGCGCTTAAAACTTATATTCATGGTGGAGACGAATAGCAGCTTTACATAACTAGCTGTTACAGTTTTTTAAGGGGTAATTTCTGCTTATCACTTAAAAGTATGAATACAGGTCAGAAAGTTCCATTTCTTATGAATGATCTATAAATACAGTGCAACATTGTAAGAAGGGAAAATATAATTATCATTATACTATTAAAATATAACATTTCAGCTATGAATACTTAGTGCAAAAATTATTTTGAGTGGTATTTGCATTTGCATTTGCATTTATACGCACATAGATTTTGGAAAGAATCCACCCATACAAAATAGCAGATCCCCAAGTGCTTGGGAAATTACCATATTATTCTAATAGCGACAAATATGTTTTTTAATATATAAATTGGCTGGGATTATTTTATTATTTATTACTTGTTTGCAGTGGTGACCAAAGGTCCAAATCAGAATCAGGACCTCAGTATGCAAAGTTCTAATATAGGGGAAGAAGCCATCTTTACCCAAAAAGTGTACAATGCAAGATCCTGATCTTGTAATTGCATCCATTTGGACAGACCTGTGTGACTATACGTAGCTTTGCTGACATCAGCCTCAACCCCAGTTGCAGCATAGGGCTTAATCAAATAATAATGATGCTAGAAATAGCAACATGTAGGTTGGGCTAAATAAAGGACAATAAAATTCCTCTAGCTTCTTCCTGTGACTTTTTAAACCATGATAACTTAGGAATAAGAGCCTCTCTGTCTGCAAGTACTATTCAGAGATGCTTAGAAGAAACTGTTACTCACCTTCTTTCAACGGTTGTTCTTCGAGATGTGTTGTTCATGTCCATTCCAATACCCACCCTCCTACCCCTCTGTCGGAGTATCAGCAAGAAAGAACTGAGGGGGTGGAGGGTCGGCTGGCCCCTATATACAGCGCCATGAGGACGCCACTCCAGCGGACGCCGTAGCTGACCCAACAGACGCTGCTATAGTAAAACCGTTTCTTCTTCTTCGAAAACAACAAGGAGTCTGGTGGCACCTTAAAGACTAACCAAAAGATTTCCACTCCATACGGCTAAATTTAGTGCCTTGCATGGTGTCAAGTATCAGGGGGTAGCCGTGTTAGTCTGTATCTACAAAAACAACAAGGAGTCTGGTGGCACCTTAAAGACTAACCAAGGTGCCACCAGACTCCTTGTTGATTTTGTAGATACAGACTAACACGGCTACCCCCTGATACTTGACACCATGCAAGGCACTAAATTTAGCCGTATGGAGTGGAAATCTTTTGGTTAGTCTTTAAGGTGCCACCAGACTCCTTGTTGTTTTCGAAGAAGAAGAAACGGTTTTACTATAGCAGCGTCTGTTGGGTCAGCTACGGCGTCCGCTGGAGTGGCGTCCTCATGGCGCTGTATATAGGGGCCAGCCGACCCTCCACCCCCTCAGTTCTTTCTTGCTGATACTCCGACAGAGGGGTAGGAGGGTGGGTATTGGAATGGACATGAACAANCACTCCATACGGCTAAATTTAGTGCCTTGCATGGTGTCAAGTATCAGGGGGTAGCCGTGTTAGTCTGTATCTACAAAAACAACAAGGAGTCTGGTGGCACCTTAAAGACTAACCAAGGTGCCACCAGACTCCTTGTTGATTTTGTAGATACAGACTAACACGGCTACCCCCTGATACTCTTCTTCTTCGAGTGATTGTTCATGTCCATTCCAAGCAAGTGACTCACAAGCCCGAGTCTAGGTGGTGGGGTCGGAGGTCACTGCAGAGTGGAGGACTGCGCGGCCAAATGCAGCATCCTCTCTGGCTTGGTGTGTGATGGCGTAGTGCGCCGTAAAGGTGTGGATTGAGGACCAGGTGGCCGCTCTACAAATTTCCTGCATCGGAACGTGGGCTAGGAATGCGGCTGAAGAGGCCTGAGCTCTTGTTGAGTGGGCCGTGATAGGCGGGGCTGGTATATTGGCCCGACTGTAGCACTCCTGGATGCAGGTTCTGATCCAAGCCGAGATCCGCTGTGACGTGACCGGGAGCCCTTCCCTACTGTTGGCCATGGCGACGAAAAGTTGGGTCGACTTCCTGAAGGATCTCGTCCTTTCGATATAGAGCATGAGAGCCCTGCGAACGTCCAGAGAATGCAGCCTGTGCTCCTTATCCGAGGAGTGCGGTTTGGGATAAAACACAGGGAGAAAAATGTCTTGACCCATGTGAAATGTGGAAACCACCTTAGGCAGGAATGCTGGGTGCGGCCTGAGTTGGACCTTGTCCTTGTGGAAGACGGTGTATGGAGGTTCAGATGTTAGAGCTCTGGATTCCGATACTCTCTGGGCTGATGTGATAGCCACCAAGAACGTGACCTTATATGAGAGGTATAACAGCGAGCATGAAGCCAGCGGCTCGAATGGGGGCCCCGTGAGGACAGACAGGACCAAATTGAGCAGGGACAGGTTGACGGATGTGCGGGAACAATCTGTCAAGGCCCTTAAGGAATCGTCCAATGAGTGGGTTCGCAAACACTGAGGTCCCCCCGTCTCCAGGGTGGAACGCAGAGATTGCAGCAAGGTGTACTCGAACCGACGAGAGAGTTAGTCCCAGATGTCTCAGATGTAGCAAATAGTCCAATATGAGAAGGACCGGGGCGAGCAAGGGGGCCTGAGCCCATTGTGTAGCCCAGAGGGAGAAGCGCTTCCACTTGGCTAAGTACGTGGTCCTTGTTGAGGGCTTCCTGCTGCCCAACAGGACCTGTCTGACCTGATGAGAGCATCGTAACTCCACTGGGTTTAGCCATGGAGCATCCAAGCTGTAAGGTGGAGCGACTCCAGGTTCAGGTGAAGGAGGTGACCGCAATCCTGCGTGATCAAGTCCGGTAATAGGGGCAACCTGAATGGAACCCTCGTAGACATGTGTAGGAGAGACATGTACCAGTGCTGGCGCGGCCACGCAGGCGCTATCAGGATGAGTTGAGTGTGATCCCTGCGGGCCTTGAGGATTACCCTGTGAATCAAGGGAATTGGGAGAAAGGCGTAAAAAAGCCCATCTGCCCAAGAGAGGAGAAAAGCATCTGATAGGGACCCCTGACTGCGTCCCATGAGGGAGCAGAATTGACGACACTTCCTGTTCTCGTTGGAGGCAAACAAGTCCACCTGGGGATGATCCCAGAGTCGGAAAATTGAAAGAACTATATCCCAGCAGATAGACCACTCGTGGCCCTGGAACGAGCGGCTGAGGCCGTCCGTGAGCGCGTTGTGGGTGCCCGGGAGGTAGGATGCTGTCAGGTGAATTACGTTCTGTACACAAAAGTCCATAATGCGAGGGCCTCCTGACAAAGGGGAGAGGAGCGAGCACCACCCTATTTGTTGATATAAAACATCGTTGGAGTATTGTCTGTGAGGACAGAAACGCACCTGCCTGCCAGCTGGGACTTGAATGTTATGCATGTGAGGCGTACCGCTCGCAATTCCCTGACATTGATGTGCAGTGACAGATCCTCCCACGACCAAAGACCTTGTGTTCTGAGGTGGCCCAGATGTGCACCCCATCCCCGATCCAATGCGTCCGTTACCAGGGACAGGAAGGGTTTGGGGTCCAGGAAAGGAACTCCCCCGCAGACCACCCGCAGGTCTAGCCACCATTGAAGGGAGTCCAACACCGGCGGAGGTAACGTCACCATTGATTCTAGGGAGTCCCTGACTGGCCGATAAACCCGTGCCAACCAAGATTGGAGTGGGCGCAGTCTGAGCCTGGCATGTCTCACCACGTAAGTACATGCTGCCATGTGTCCTAGTAATTTGAGGCAGCTTCTTACTGTGGTGGTAGGGTAACTTTGGAGGCCAAGAATGATGTTGGATATAGTTCGGAATCTGGCCTCTGGGAGATATGCCCTGGCTTGTGTCGAGTCCAGAACTGCTCCTAGGAATTCGATTTTTTTGAGTTGGAGACAGTGTGGACTTGGCCTCGTTGAGTAAGAGGCCAAGTGAGCGGAAGGTCTGCCTGATGAAGACCACCTGATCCTCCACTAGTGCCTTGGTCCTGCCCTTGATGAGCCAATTGTCCAGGTAAGGAAATACCTGGATCCCGTGTCTGCGCAGGAAGGCTGCCACGACTGCCATGCACTTTGTGAAGACCCTTGGGGCTGCTGACAGACCAAAGGGCAGAACCGTAAATTGAAGATGAACGTTGCCCACGAGAAACCTGAGGTAACACCTGTGCTGAGGGATTATCGTGATATGAAAGTATGCGTCCTTTAAGTCGAGGGCGGCATACCAGTCTCCTGGATTCATGGAAGGAATGATGGAGGACAGGGAGACCATGCGGAACTTGAGTTTCCTCACAAATTTGTTGAGATGACACAAGTCCAGAATAGGTCTGAGGCCCCCTTTCGCTTTCAGAATTAGGAAATATCGAGAGTAGGAGCCCTTGCCCCATAGCTCCTGCGGAACCTCCTCCACTGCCCCTGAAGCGAGGAGAGGCTGAACTTCTTGAAGTAGAAGTTGCTTGTGAGAGGGGTCCCTGAAGAGGGATGGGGAGGGGGGCTAGTGGGGCGGGAGGGAGGAGAACTGGATAGAATATCCCTCCTCTACCATGCGCAGCACCCAAGCATCCAATGTGATCTGGGCCCATGCACGATAGAAGGGGGACAGGCGTGATGAAAAGGTAAGGTTGGACGGATACAGGGTTCTGATTGGGAGGTTGTCCTCGACCAAGCCATCAAAATGGTGGTCTAGGCCCCTGTGTAGGCCTTGGTTGGGCAGATGACTGTCCCAAGGGCTGCTGTTGTTGCCTCCTCCTGCCCGTTCTCGGCCTTCTGCGTGAGGCATCCCCTCGATTTTGAGGCTGGTACGGTCGAGGGGCCTGCGGTGGCCTGAACTGCCTACGCTGGGTAACAGGGGTGTGTAGGCCTAAGGAGCGGAGGGTGGTCCGCGAATCCTTTAGGCTACGTAGCCTCTTATCAGTCTTTTCTGCGCAGAGCGTGGGCCCTTCAAAGGGCAGGCCCTGGATTGTTTGTTGGACCTCGGAGGGAGGCCGGAAACTTGAAGCCAGGCCCCGCGCCTCATGACCACACCAGTCGCCAACGTGCGTGAGGCTGAATCGGCCGCGTCCAAGGCAGCCTGGAGGGAAGCACGGGTAATCAATCTTCCCTCTTCGACCAGGGCCGAAAACTCGGTTCGTGAGTCCTGTGGGAGGAGGTCCGTGAACCTAGACAAAGCCGAGCACGTGTTGTGTCCATACCAGCTCACTATGGCTTGCTGGTTGGCAATGCGCAACTGCAGGGCCCCCATTGAATATACCTTGTGCCCGAACAGGTCCAACTTCTTAGCCTCTCTATTTTTAGGAGTAGCGCCCTGGAAACCCTGGCGTTCCCTCTGGTTGGCCGTATCTACCACTAGGGAGACCGGTGGGTGTGTGTGCATAAAGATGTTCATACCCCGTGGTTGGAACAAAATATCACCTCTCTGTCCTTTTGGCCGTAGGGGCCAATGAGGCTGGAGTTTGCCACAAGGTGCGGGTTGTGTCCGTAATGGTCTTTATGAGAGGTAGGGCTACCCTAGACGGACCTGACGGGGCCAGGATGTCAATCACGGGATCTGTGTCCACCTCGATCTGCTCAGTCTGTATCGAGAGGCTCTGGGCCGCTCGAGTAAGGAGATGTTGGAGGATCCTATTGTCCTTTAGGGCCGGTGCCGCTGAAGTTCCCACTACTGCCTCATCCGGAGATGAAGAGGAAGATGTCCCATGCAGGGGCCCTTCATCTACCACGTCTCCCTCTGTGAGGGCCTGCGGCACATGGTACTCAAGCTGCGTGGCCGGTGCGGGCTCAAGATGTGGCACCGCGGCCGGTACCAGGGTCGCCACTGAACGACGAGGAGTGCTGGACGGTGCCTGCGCTGTTGGGAGCAAAGTCCCCGTCAGTGCCATTGTTTGACCAGGGAGTGCCGTGTCCCCTTGTGGCAAACACTCCTGTCAGACGGCGGTGCCAGTGGTGGTGGCATTAGCGGCGGGGCCACAAACGTTGAGGAAACAGAAGCGGTTCATGAGCGGGGACCGTACGCCTGACCCACTGTCTGATGGTAAGCCCACGGCGTCCAGAACGGCCACTGTGGGGCTGGTTGCCACTGCTGATGCTGATACCACTGCGGTGGGTACTCATACACGAGGACGATCGCCTGCTCCACTGTCGCTGGAGGGGGTGCTTGCACCAGTGCTGCTAACATGGCGCGGCATGGAAAGCGCGGTGAGCTCATCACCAGTTTGCCCCTAGAGTGGTAATGGGGCCGAGCGGTAGCCAGAGGTTCTCTACACCGGTGTGGTGACTCCGGCACCGGGAGGCTCAAGAGGTCTGATATGGCCTCGAACGCCTCCGGCGTCGATGGGAGGTGCACCTCCTCCATCGTGTCTGGGGATCTATGCCTTTCTGGACTTGCCCTTGCCCTCTCCAGGGCGGGAGTCAACGGGATGGCCGGATGGGTCTGCGGCGCGAGTTGTCCTGTAACACTCGTGGACGGCGTCGGACCTTTACAGTCCCGGTGGGGAGATTGTTCCCTCAGTGGTCTGTTCTTTTTAACCGGCACTGGCGATGGAGAGCGGTGTCTTGTAGAAGATGGTTTCTTATGCGCCGACTCTCTCTGGTGCCGGGGTTTCGGGCCCTTGGCCTCATGACTTATCTCCGGTGCCGGGGCACTGCGCACCGAAGATGAAGTGCTGGGTGCCGGCTCGGAAGGCCCGGGATCCAATTGCGGCTGCAGTGCCGCCTCCATTAGGAGGACTTTAAGTCTCTGCTCTCTATCTTTGAGAGTCCTGGGGCAAAAAGCTCTGCAGATAGTGCACCTATCCCTTTGATGGGTCTCTCCGAGGCACCTTAAGCACGAAGAGTGCGGGTCACTCTTCGGCATAAATTTCCCGCAGTCCCAGCAGAGTTTGAACCCTGGGGAACCGGGCATGCCCCAGTGGGGCAACAAAAAATTGGGGAAAACCCCCCCAACTAATCTAACTAGCTAACACTAAACAAGAAACTAACTATTTACAACAACTACAGAACACTGCCACTATTGCTGAAGAGCAAGCGAAGTTCCAGCTAGCCGTCACCGGCGGTAAGAAGGAACTGAGGGGATGGGGGGTCAGCTGGCCCCTATATACAGCGCCATGAGGGCGCCACTCCAGGGGGCGCCGGAGCCGACCCTACGGATGCTGCTATAGTAAAATCTTCCGGCTGGCGTTCACGCGGCACGCACACACCTGCTTGGAATGGACATGAACAATCACTCGAAGAAGAACAGAGTTATGCAGTTGTTCATCACTGGTATTTCCTATTCTAATATTTTCTGTTACACCAGGTCACTTATAAGAATCAGCAGAGAAATTATAGCACAATTCGGGTATAAAGGGGTACCAATGTGCCCTCTTAAATTTCATCAGCAGATTAAGATTTCCTAGCTTTCGGCCAAAAAAAGAAAAATCACACCACTCTCATTGTAATAGCTAATTTAACAGCTGCTAACATTGTCTGCAACTGGCTCAGAGGATGAGGCCTTTACAAGAACAACAAGATTTTATGAGCCAGTTTAGTTCTTTTCTCTATAATATCAACAAGTATGACCAGTCTCCTGGGTGTGCTACAATGGAAGGAAATGGTTCAACAACATTGGGAGACCTGATACCACAGGAAAGATTCTTGTTCCAAGGGATGTGGAAAGCTGGCTAATGTCCAATTCTAGACTTCCTCTACTAAAAATTATCTAGGGCCAAATTGTATCCTCCTCTGATGATATTGCTGTGGAAATCAGACAAGAGACTTTGCTTTTCCCTTGCAGGCAAAATCTTCCTCTAGGAGATGATGGAACAATGGCCTGGAAGCCATGCTAATCCCCGCCTGTGCTGAGTTGAATTAGATCATAAGCCCTCTCTGACTGACTTTTTAAACAAAGATTTTCAAAGCCAATTAAGATTTGGATGCCCAATTTCCATTACATTTACTGGGAATTCTGCATCCAAATCCTTTGGATATATAAAACCATATGTACATGTTAGTTGTGGTTTTCATTTTATCACAGGCCCTATTGGCTGAGTAGCAGCTAGCTGAAGAGCCTTCTTCATCCTCACAATGTAACTCTGTAGTAAAAGAAATCACTAGAATATCCATAATGCATACCTTCTGCACTGCAGCTCTAGGAGATTCTGAGAGTACATTTTAAGCATTTATGTAAAGTAAGACAAAAAGGAACACATCTCTTTCCATACCCCTGTTCTAATGTACTCAGAAGAAAACAAGAGACTCTGTTATACCAAGGGTTATTTTTAGTAACTGATGGCTTCTTACAACTCTATTTGTCTGAACAGGATCTGTTGTGAACCCCAAAACTTGGCCAACTGAATGAATATATTAGGCCATCTCAGCAAGTTTCCCTTTCAGTTGGAATGACAACCCTGATTAGTCAGCATGCCCTTTATATTTAAAGGTTCTTATTTGTCTACCGTTCCACAATAAAGCAATTCTGATGAATAGTGCAATTAACCTTTCTGTTATTAAAACAATTAATTGCAAAAATTAAAGACATGACAAGGGCAAAATATTAATGCATAAATTATTGGGTTCAGGAATTGTAATTATTAATCCATGTACAGTAATTATGCCATAAACAAAGAGGACAAACTATATGCAGAAGTCAGTGATAAAACTGATAGTCATTTGTTTCCTTCAGAAGAAAAGAAATGTAACTTTTTATTTGGTATAAGGATCCAATCCTGCCAACACTTTCACCTGAGCAATTGAACCCACATTAGTAGTCCCATTGACTTTTGGCCCTGTAACGGCCACCTTTCACAAGCATCCCTTCTGGTTGGGTGTATCTATATTCTTTTCAGTAAGTATCCCAGCCCTGCTATGGGGCTGTATCTCCAGGACTTCCACCCTGGAGACACTATCTTCCTGCAACCCTCCCCGGGCTCAGTCCCTGCAGCCAGCCAGTAGCTCCCTCAATGCCCCACCTCCCTGGTCTCTGCTAGCAAACTGCCTTTGGCTCAGCCCTAACAGCCAGTCAGGAGCCTCTTGCTCTCCTGGTCCCTGCCAGCAAATTGTCTTTGGCCCGGCTGCTCTTCCAGGCAGGCACATAGTCCTTTCTTCCCCAGCTACAAGCAGCAACTAACTACTGCTCTGTTCTGCAGCTCCTTTTATAGGGCCCTTCTGACTCCCAGCTGGCCATTCCAGCAGCTCCTCTGACTGGTTGCTTCCTCACAACCATGTTAGGCCACTTGGAGGACCTCTTCACTGCTCCTTTCCTGGGATGGGTGGGGCAGAACCCTGAGGCGTCCAGCAGGGGGTTTTTGGGCCTAGTCTACCCATCACATGTTGAAATGTTGGTTCAATCAGGCCCTTGGTCTGAACTAGACTATGGGAAGTTTTCACACTGCCCCAGCAACATAAACTAACATCAAAAATATTTAAATTATGTATACATAAATCAAAGTCACTTTTATGAGAAAAATAATAAATTATAATAAAGAAATACGCCACATAAAACAGTGTCAATACTGAATCTCCAGATGGTACATGGTAGCCAGAATACATGGATATCCAGTATTTTAGCATTCCAATACGGAAATATCATTTTGATGTTGCAATGCTGGCAAAATCTATATTAAAGAAAGTGAACATGGGTGATAACAGGAATTGCTTTATATATGAAACATTTGTAAGATTAATGACAACATTGAAGAATTTCATATTCTATAGAAGAATGTATGGCTGATCTACACAGAAGTGTGGATGTGCAAGTGAAAGGAATGCGAGATCACTATTGAAGAGTTGTGAGTGCAGCTGGTCAAAAAATGGAATTTCCATCAGATGGGAATTTCCAAGATATAAAAATCTGAGTTCCTCTTGAATTAGGAGAAAAAGGAGAAATCTCATATTTTTTCACTAACGAAATAGTTTCAAAATATTGTGTTTTGATCTTATCAAATTTGTTTCAAGACAAGGTTGAAACTAGACCTTTTTTGATGGAAAAATTTCTGTTGAAAAATATAGTTTATCTAAATTGAAATGTTTTTCTGGAACTCATCACTTTCCACTAAATTTTTCAACGGGAAAAAAATCACGTTTTGTTTTGACAGTGTCCGAATATATTGTTCTAGCAGTTTTGTTTCAATTAATTTTGTGTTGAACTTTTCTATTTTATTAAAATATTATTATATTTTATTAATTTTATGCTATACTATATACTATATTACACCTGTATTATATATTGTTTAATATTTAATATAGAATCAAAATTACATACATTTGAAATGAATAAACAATCACATCAGTAATTTTCACAAAGCAGAATTTCAGTTCCTGACCAGCTCTAGTCAAAATGTTTCACTTTGACTTTGTTTCAGTTTTTATGTGATATAAATTATAACATAAGTTAAAATGTTTCAACTATTATAAGTTATACTACAAAAGTCAAAATGATAAAGTCAAAACAAAGTGTTTCAACTTCAATGACACATTTCAATCATTTTGACAAAATCAATATGACCTATATTCATTTTGATTTAACAAAATCAGCATTTTCCAATGGAAAAACTGAACTGTCGGGTAATTTTCAACCACCTCTAGTTGTCAGATTGTTTAGCAGTCCTGGACTATTTTTTGTTAAATATTTGCTGATCCATATTATGTTTGTTTTGAACTAGGTCCTCATCTGGGGTAAATCACCATAGGTCTATTGCAGTCAATGGAGCTAAAAGAAACTATACCATCTTAGGATCTGTCCTGGAGTATCAGTTATATCAGTGTCTTGTAGAACTGGTTCAAAATCAATATTGCAGAGAGAAGAAAGGAAGGACAGTGGACTAATGCCAATGGTCAGAAAGCACAAGATTAAATTTTGGTTTGTTGATTCACTACGGATGTAGAAGGCAAGATAAAGTGAAATAGCCTAGACCATGCCCCCAAATTCCTGGTGGGACTCTAAAGCTAAATTCTGGGGCATGATAGTTCTGAACTATGCAGCAAACTGAAAATTCTTCAGCAGTATGGGATGCAATGGAAAAACATTCAAAAAATGAAAGGTTTATTTTTAAATGAATTATGTATCACAGCATTGACTGTTGTTCACTTTAATATTTCATAGAAGTCTCTCTGCCTGTTTGACATGAATTTCAGGTTGCTCCCTAATATATATATATTTTCTCCAGGATGTAATTTTGACATGCCACAGAAATCAAGAGGGCTGGGTGTAGAATTTAGGGTCTGGGTGCCATTTACTCTCCTTCAAGCCTCTTAGGAGAACAGAATGGACAGGCGTGTATGCTCCTCTTCCTTTTGGTTATTGGGAGAGGGTATCAGAAGGTTGGCCACAGAAGAGAAGGAACTGGTCAGAGGGAGAGTTGGATGAGTTGGAAGTAGAGCTGGTCAGAAAATGAATGGTATTCCAACCCACAAAGAATTTTGAGATTAAAATACCCCAAATCAGGATGAAACCTTTATTTCAACATTTTTCATGAAACAAAATTCTGGAAATAAATCCACTGAGGGTCAACTGAAATATTTTGGTTTGATAAATTTGATATTTTGATTTTGACCCTTTAAAATGTTTACATAAAATATAGTATATTTTCAATCTAAAAGTCATGTCAAAATGAAAGTAAAACATTTTAATTTCAAAAATGTCAAAATAAAATATTTGACATTTTCAGAATTTTTCCCCATTTTTTCTAAATAAAATTCCATCAAAATTGATATGATTTGCAAAAGAAACAATGGTTTAGTTGAAACAGCATTTTCTGACAGAAAACTGTTTTGACAAAAAAGTTTCTTCTAGCTCTGATTAGAAGTGTTAGGATTCATATAGACAACTCTTGGCAAACAGAGTTCAGAACATACATTTTTAAATCCTACCCCTGAAATAGAGTTAGGGATGTGTCTCTGCTCAGGATTCACAGCCAGAAACCCTTTCCTGTAGTTAAGCACTGAGGTCAGATCAGTCTTGTTTCAAGAAAAAATGAAGAGGACTAGACCCTGGGTCTCTTACATCCCAAATAAGTGCCCCAACATTTGGACTAGAGAATAATTCTAATGTGCTATCTGGCTATTGACTATATTTCTTCAAAATGGAACAGCTGCAACAAGAAACACTAACAGACAACCCCCCAACCTGAAGCAAATACTCACCAGCAACTACACACCACACCACAGAAACACCAACCCAGGAACCTATCCCTGTAGCAAACCTCGTTGCCTACTCTGTCCCCATATCTACTCTGGCAACAGCATCAGAGGACCCAACCACATCAGCCACACCATCAGGGGCTCATTCACCTGCACATCCACTAATGTCATATATGCCATCATGTGCCAGCAATGCCCCTCTCCCATGTACATTGGCCAAACCGGACAGTCCCTCCGCAAAAGAATAAATGGACACAAATCGGACATCAGGAATGGTAACATACATAAGCCAGTAAGTGAACACTTCAATCTCCCTGGTCATTCTATTACAGATTTAAAAGTCACTATCATTGAACAAAAAAACTTCAGAAACAGACTTCAAAGAGAAACAGCAGAACTAAAATTCATTTGCAAATTCAACACCATTAATCTGGGCTTGAATAGGGACTGGGAGTGGCTGGCTCACTACAGAAGCAGCTTTTCCTCTCCTGGAATTGACACCTCCTCATCTATTATTGGGAGTGGACTACATCCACCCTGATTGAATTGGCCCTGTCAACACTGGTTCTCCACTTGTGAAGTAACTCCCTGCTCTCCATGTGTCAGTATATGTATGCCTGCATCTGTAACTTTCACTCTATGCATCCGAAGAAGTGAGGTTTTTACTCACGAAAGCTTATGCCCAAATAAATCTGTTAGTCTTTAAGGTGCCACCAGACTCCTTGTTGTTTTAGTAGATTATAAGGTTTGTAATGATATCTTACAAGAGACCTTTTGCATAAAGCATATTCCAGGTACATCATATCTACACTTATACACATATTTTTATAAAAATATGGAGTGCAACATCACAGTGGTTATTTTAAAGATGTATGTAATTTTATTGCAAAGTAAACCAGACACATCGTCTCTCTCAGGATTTGCTTGTCTTCTCATTCGATCATTCTTACACTTAAAATTTTTTTATATACATGTGAATGAATGAAAATTGTATGTTCCATTTAATTTTAGATAACATCCTTCTTTTTAAATATTTTAATTTCTAAAGCAGAATATCTGTTTCCAGTTCTGTACAGAAGTATTTCCTCTGAATTGGGATATGCATTAAAATATTTTGTAGACAAAAGTACTTGTGCACATAGGAAAAAAAAAACAATTTCAAGTTTAGAATTTGATAAATAAAACCCTTTAAACTGCTAATATATTAAAGGAAAAATCTTCCATATATCAAAATTATTCACTTATTTTTAAAAGGCATTTGGGATAATGAACCTTTAGAATATAGCTTAGTATAAGGTGTTAATATGAAAGCAAAGTTGATAGGGTGGCTATTATACTTTGCATGACAACTACTGTCATAACACAATCTGAATCTAACAGTTGAAAATCTGGCACTCGTAGACCTTTAGTACATTTCCAAAGGGTTGCGGGGGGAGACATATTGTAAGGGTGGACTTTTCAAAAGTGCACAACATAACTCTGCTCCCATTGAAATCAATGGAAATTTGATTGTAGGCTTCAATAAGAGGAGACTTAGGCTAAGACTGAATGCTTGAAAATCTCAGCCTCCGTGCATGACCTATCTTAGGGTAAAATTCTCTCTCGGATCTGCATGTTATGTCTCAACCCCAGTACTGACTTAATTGAGTTACACCAGGGATAGTGTGGCCCATTGGTTAATCAAGCCTGGAGAACTCCCACTGACATCAACAGCAGATCCATGGATGTAGAATTTTGCCCTTTTGTTTTTTTAGAGATGGGCCTGTAGCCATATCTTAGAGCTGAACACATCCTGAACTTTGGAGAAATCAGACCTGAACTTTGTGACATAGGCCTATTTCTGCTTGATTTAAGCTGACAAAATCTTTGTCCCTTTGATTGGAGTCATAGCTAGACAACACAACCGAATCATCAAATACAAATATTAGGAGCTTTTATGTTTGCTTTCTGTCTTGAGCCTAACAAGCAAACAACAGTGTGTTTGTTAGCATTTCACAGAGAGCTTGAAGTGGGACTTTTTGTCTAAGTTTCAATTACTGTTGAACACCTTGCTTCACACAAAGTTTCAAACAATGGAAAATGCTCAAAGATTGAAAGCTTGTTAGAAGCTAGTTTGTGTGGAAATATGAATGCAAGTGTCATGAGATCAAGGCTTTTTGCAAGATTTCCATTACCTCCTTGTTACTATCCACCTTAGGTACCTACAAGGCCCCCATTACTCCAGTATCTATGCACCACAATGTTTAATATGTGTTGTTTCTGAAGCACAGAGAGGCTAAGAACCTGATTTGTAAAGGTATTTAGTCACCTAAAGATGCAGATAGGTGCCTATTGGGAATTAACCACACACACACACATATATCAATTTCAATGGGAGGTAGATGCCTAAGCCTAAACACCTTTAAGAATCTGGCCCTAATTGATGTGTACAATGTCACACAGAAAGTCTGCAGTGGAGCAGAGCATTGAATCCAAGTTCCCCAAACCCCTAAATCACCAGATCATTCTTCCTGTCTAGTTCTGCTCAGGGCAGAATTACCAGGGAAATTGCCTCTCAGATGATATTTGAATAATTCTGGTTTAGGAAGCAATCAATAAAGGGGCTTGATCTTGCAGCACTAAAGTCAAAGGAAGATTTTCCCATTGACTTCAATGGGCACAGGATTCAAGCATCAGTGAAGAAATAAAACAAACAAAAAAGACAACTGAACACTTTAATATCTAAAATAAGAGGCTTAGTTGGTTTCCATTCCCATTTTGAACAGAGTCACATCATTTCATAGAACTAGGGCTGCCAACTTCCTAATTACACAAAACTGAACTCACCTGCCCGCCCCTGCCCCGCCCCTTCTCCAAAGCCCTGCCCCAGCTCCCTCCATCCCCCCCTACAGTGGAGATAAGCCCAAGTCAAAAGCAGAGCTCTGAAAAAGATAGGCAGTAAACATTTTTCCCCCAAGAAATATTTTATCTAAAACAAAAACAAAAACAAAATGCTTTTGTGACTTTTTTACAATTTTTTCAAGTTTTTGTTAAAAAAATCTAATCCATGTTTCCACTGTTTTCAGCAACAGAAAACAAACACAGCTTATCAGTACCAATATTTTTTGACTGAGTGAATCAAAACAAAAAATAAAATAAAAAAATCACCATTCCTGAAAAAATTTCCATTTTACCCAAAAATCATTTTTCCAGTGGATGGGGGAGAAGCTTTGAAAGAAAAATTATCAGTTATAGATCTGAACACCCATGAACTCTAGGAAAGTTTAGTTTCAAAAGCAATGAACCCACTTCAGACCTGGATTCTTTAGTACCAAAGACAGAAGTCCGTGCCACCTGAGTTACGGAAATAACTCTATTAGCTGTTAGCTGTAATAGATTAATCCTCTGTGGAACAACCTTTAGAATTATAGAATCATAGAATACCAGGGTTGGAAGGGACCTCAGGAGGTCATCTAGTCCAATCCCCTGCTCAAAGCAGGACCAATTCCCAATTAAATCATCCCAGCCAGTGCTTTGTCAAGTCTGACCTTAAAAACCTCTAAGGAAGGAGATTCCACCACCTCCCTGGGTAACCCATTCCACTCTCCTAGTGAAAAAGTTTTTCCTAATATCCAACCTAAACCTCCCCTGCTGCAACTTGAGACCATTACTCCTTATTCTGTCATCTGGTACCACTGAGAACAGTCTAGATCCATCCGCTTTGGAACCCCCTTTCAGGTAGTTGAAAGCAGCTATCAAATCCCCCCTCATTCTTCTCTTCTGCAAACTAAACAATCCCAGTTCCCTCAGCCTCTCCTTATACGTCATGTGCTCCAGACCCCTAATCATTTTTGTTGCCCTCCGCTGGATTCTTTCCAATTTTTCCACATCCTTCTTGTAGTGTGGGGCCCAAAACTGGACACAGTACTCCAGATAAGGCCTCACCAATGCCGAATAGAGGGGAATGATCACGTCCCTCGATCTGCTGCCAATGCCCCTACTTATACAGCCAAAAATGCCATTAGCCTTTTTGGCAACAAGGGCACACTGTTGACTCATATCCAGCTTCTTGTCCACTGTAACCTCTAGGTCCTTTTCTGCAGAACTGCTGCCTAGCCATTCGGTCCCTAGTCTGTAACAGTGAATGGGATTCTTCCATCCTAAGTGCAGGACTCTGCATTGTCCTTGTTGAATCTCATCAGGTTTCTTTTGGCCCAATCTTCTAATTTGTCTAGGTCCTTCTGTATCCTATCCATATCCTCCTGCATAGCTACCACTCCTCCCAGTTTAGTGTCATCTGCAAACTTGCTGAGAGTGCAGTCCACGCCATCCTCCAGATCATTAATGAAGATATTGAACAAAACCGGCCCCAGGACCGACCCTTGGGGCACTTTGCTTGAAATCAGCTGCCAACTAGACATGGAGCCATTGATCACTACCCGTGGAGCCCAACGATCTAGCCAGCTTTCTATCCACTTTATAGTCCATTTATCCAGCCCATACTTCTTTAACTTGCCGGCAAGAATACTGTGGGAAACCTTATCAAAAGCTTTGTTAAACTCAAGGAATAACACATCCACTGTTTTTCCCTCATCCACAGACCCAGTTATCTCCTCATAGAAGGCAATTAGGTTAGTCAGGCATGACTTGCCCTTGGTGAATCCATGCTGATTGTTCCTAATCTCTTTCCTCTCCTCTAAGTGCTTCAGAATTGATTCCTTGAGGACCTGCTCCATGATTTTTCCAGGGATTGAGATGAGGCTGACTGTCCTGTAGTTCCCCGGATCCTCCTTTTTCCCCTTTTTAAATATGGGCACTACATTAGCCTTTTTCCAGTCATCTGGGACCTCCCCCAATCGCCATGAGTTTTCAAAGATAATGACCATCATACATATTTAACCAGTGTGTTACCAACACTTCACTTGTGAAGAGACTCACTCCAGCTGTCTGAAGTACACAGAAATTAAAGTGTTTGAGTTTGATCTAAATATACCAGATTAAATCCAGAGTATTTCCACTTAAGCATCAGTATTAAACAGGTGAACATGAGATCAGAATCCAGCCTATTTTGTAGCAAGATCACAAAAGGCTGTCAGAGAGAATTGAAGCTTGGACCTTCACTACATAAAGCAGAAGCCCCTAATCATTAACTCCCTTATCTTTAAATTGGAGATTGTTATAGTCACTGGTTTAGGTCAGTAGGAGGACATGTAATCATACAAACATGACCACTTGCATCTATTCTTTCTCATTTTATCTGAACAAATTCAACCACCCCTGTTCATTACCCACAGACAATATTATGCAAAGGATATTTCATTCTGATACTAATACATATGCCTTTAATTGGAGAAATTTTAATTACCAATATCTTATATTTCACATTCAAAACTAGATAGATATTTAAGACCAAATCTGGCCCTCAGTTATGCCAGTGTAAATCTGAAGTAACTCCAATGAAGTTAAATGGTTTACTTACTTCAGATTTATATTGGTTTAAGAGAGGGAAGAATT
The DNA here is from genome assembly GCF_013100865.1 of Trachemys scripta elegans. Lineage (NCBI taxonomy): Eukaryota > Metazoa > Chordata > Testudines > Emydidae > Trachemys > Trachemys scripta. Next base: position 26,045,996 of record NC_048305.1, on the reverse strand, counting down.
CAGCCATGAGAATCTGATAGAAATATAATATAATTTACTTTGGAAAGAAGGCTTAATCTATGTCCTTGTTTTCATACAAGTGTTTAGAAATAATTAACATTGAACTACTTCATTTATATTTCTAAAGTTACTCTGAACTCAGTGAATACAAATATGCAAATATTTTGGGGGCTCAAGTTAATTGCACCATTATCACATGATTACACATACTAATGAATGTGTTTAACACAAGCTTGTTATGGCCATTCTTCTTCACAAGAAGAATAATTAATGGAATTTAATATCACCATGGATAGCAGGTATCATAGGCTAGGGAAGGCTGATCCTCCCCAAACAGCCTGGCATGGCCCCACCCACGCTCTGCCCCCAGGAGTGCCTGAGTTCCCACACTTCTTTCCAGGTTGGGGCTGGAGCTGGGGCCAGATGGCTTGCTGCCTGGACTTGGGGAGACTGGTGCTGGTGCCCACCCAGCGCTCCATTCACCATGCTCCAGGGTTGGGTTTGGGGGCAGTGCGATGGTGCCACCATTCCTGCGCTCCAGGACTGGGGTCAGAGGCGCTGCCGCACTGTGCTCTGGAGATGGGATCAGGCACCCTATGCTCTCAGGCTGGAGTCGGGGGCACTGGGGCAGCCCAGAGTTATGGGTGGGGGGGGTTGGCGGCCATGGTGCGGGTGCTCTGAGCTCCGGTGGGGAAATGGGGCAGATAGGGTGGGGCCTTGGGCAGAAGGGGAAGGGCCGGGGGCTAGCCTCCCCCAATGTCCGGTTCACCTGCTGCCCATGGGTATAATCCACTGTACAGGAGATGATGTACAAAGTGATAAGTTACAGTAAATTTACTATAGCAACTCTACTTCCCTCCCTTTACTTTCCAGAAATAGATCAGTTCCCCTGAGTTGTACAAGTTACAGATAAGCACAGCCTAAAACTTTTAGATTTCACATTTGCGTAATGCAATAAAATGCTTTTCAAATCACTAAACCCAGCGTAGAGACAATCAATCACTTCAGGCTGCCTAAAACTCAGTAAATTATGAATCTGAAGAGATTACAACTGTCATCTTCATCATTTATACTGGCAAAATATTCATATTTCAAATCCTGGTTATCTTTGAATACAATTCAATGCTATACTGTCCTGCCATCTACTAATCATGATTTTGGAAAAAGATGAATCTACCAAAGTCAAACAGATATATTTTTTCTCTTATCACTGCAGCACTGTTTGCTCCAAAGTAGTTAAAGTAACACTGATGCTGCCACTATAAACTTTTGGTTTTGAGGGGATATGTAAATTGCCTACAAAATTTGCTCTGGGATGAAACTTATGCAGGGTTATCAGACCAAGAACTATTTGTCTATTTACCATTTACAAGGATCGTGTAAAAATACTAGACTTTTTGGTTTTAGTATTTCCATCTTCTCTTGCCCTCCCTAATCCTATGCCCCATTCAAAGCTATTGCAGCCCAAATAGTAGCTCCCCTCCCCCATTCAAGGGCTGAGGTGATTCCACATAAGCCTTGACTATCTTAACGGTGCATGAGTGGCACTTACCATGCAGCTTCTTCAGCCTGCAGAATACAAGATACAACCTGGACATGAAGAGCACTGTCCCTGAGAAAGAGTGGGAGAAGTGGAAGGAGTCAACATGAAACTTGGAAGGCAGCATGGCAATTTAGGAGATCTAAGCCCAGTAGGGAGTGCCCAGAGACACAGACAGGCAGGACATTGAGGGACAGGCAAGCTGTACAGTGTCCTTTGTCCCCTTTGTCAGCCTGGAGACTCCACAGACATGCATTCTCCAGCAAGAGGGCAAAGCAACAGGAGCCACAAACAAATCTAAGGGTTACGGCAACCATGTAAGAAGCTCCTGACAACAATCCACCGCTTTGCCCAGTGCTAACCTCTCCCCACTCCAGAAAAGAAAGAGTGGCAGGAATCACCAAGAAACTTAAGTAACAGTGCAGCAATGAGGGAAGCCCCCCTTCTTGCCCTTCCTAGCCCCCCTTCTTGCCCTTTCTCTACCATCCTCCACTGGAAGGGAAGAAGTGGAAAAAGTCCTCAGGAAAATGGGTATCCAGGATGGTAGCATGAGGAGTACTGTTCACAAATGCATGTCAATTGAAATGACAAGTGGCTGATTGATAGTGTTAAAGGAGAATAAGAGGAAAAAATAAATGTCGTTACCTGTTTCTCCCATAATGACCAGTCTGATCTGTTCTTGTTGTTTGCTCATGTTCAAAATAACAACACAACATACCTAAAACCCTCTCTTGAAAAACTTCTAAAAGGTTAATGTTCTACCACGCCAGAGCTTAGACTAGTAGATGCAAACTGTTTGCTCAACTCCCTTATTGTTACTCTGAAATCTCAATTATCTAACAATCCAAAACCAGCTAGTCTCATGTGTCCTTCATTCTCCAGGAGGACATGCAAGACTGAGATTCAACTCAGAGTTGAATTATGTCAGGTAAAGTACTTGCCAATTTTGAAAAGCCACCCAGAATAGCGAACTGTAGCAATA